>NC_056743.1:832218390-832405890 GCF_019279795.1 Protopterus annectens | reverse complement strand
GCTTTGATGACCTTGCCAAAGACGTCCACCAGGTTGAGTAGGCATGCCTTCCTCTGATGAAACCAAACTGGTTTGAGTTGAATCCATTGTCTGAAGGTTTCCTCTGTCATTGTTTATCATTTCCATGATAATTCGTTCCATGGCTGTGCATATGAGACAAATCAGGCTTATGGGCATAAAACCTGAGCTTTGGCCGGGTAAGATCTAGCTGTATTCAACTGGACGTATAAGAGAATTTAAGTACCTTTTATCTGCACTTTTTTCAAATAATACAGCATTTTAATTTATTTATTTGTGTTGCATTGAATATTAACTGAACTGGAAGTTTTGACTGTTTATTTCAGTTACTGCTTGCTAGATTTTATTGCCTGTTAGAATTCCTGCATAGACATAATTGCAGTCGGGGGGGTAGTCTCATTCATTGATATTCTGTTACTGCCTATTTAAGTGGTACATTTTGGAATATTTTCTGCTTAAAACCTGAGCTTTGGCCAGCTAAGATTTAGCTGTATTCAACTGGACGTATAAGAGAATTTAAGTACCTTTTATCTGCACTTTTTTCAAATAATACAGCATTTTAATTGATTTATTTGTGTTGCATTGAATATTAACTGAACTGGAAGTTTTGACTCTCTTTTTTTTCAGTTAGTTCACCACCCATCCTCCCTGGTTTTGTTTTGGTGTTAATCTTGGTGGCTTTGAAACTGCCCACCCCTCTTACAAATTTGTGTTTGGATTCTCCTCCTGGGCCCATCTCATTTGCTCACTCAACTGAGTGCAGTGAGATCATATTCTGATTTCAGGCACTCCTACTGTGTACAAAGAGCATCTGGGAAAGAAAAAAAAATCTTAAGCTTGTTTCCTGCCTTTCCTGTAAGTGGTCTAGGCTGTTTGTAGGCTTCTGAGCCCCCAAGCCTTTCTGTGTTGGAGAGAAGCCTTCTAGCTTAATTTTGTTTCTTAGAACTAGCCAGTTTTTTAGTTTCACACTAAAATCTGTCTCTTTGAACTCAGCACTTGTTCAGAACTTGTAGGTGCTAAATAAGCTGCAAATTACTACAGCACTCAACTTTCCTCACTTGTTTAGAGGAAAGCAGTTTTTAGTACTTAATAAATAAGCACCTATCCAGGCATATCTAAGGGTCAGCTCCCGGTGATTTCTCCTGTCTACCTGATGAATCTGGGCATCTTGGGGGCAGTGCAGCAATTGCCTCATGTACACAGACAGCCCTCTCCTCCTACCACCCAATACTACAACCTGTGAGAGATGCACTTATGTAGCCAAACTGGAAGCAAAGCTCTCTTCACCCAAGACTGGACTTGACAGTCAAGAGGAGAAGGTAAACACTTGCACCACACCACACTCATCACATAGTCCCTCAAAACCTACACCACCAAAACACACACATAGAAACACAAAACACACCTGCATTCACGGAGGCTGTCAATAAAAACTGCCCAAGCATCAGGGACCTCCAAAGCAGAAATGCAAGCAAACTTCACCCCCCAACACAACCAAAATGAGACATATCCCACAAACTCAGTGTGCCACTCAACCATAGCCCATAAGGCATAACAATGTACCCAACACTCTAGTCATAGGTGACTCTGTATTCAGGCACACTGATGTTCTACTCGCCAGCTAAACAAGGAGAAAGTTAGTGTCATCTGCCTATCATGTGCCAGGATCTGCCAGATAATGCATGCACTCGGGTCACTCCACAACAAGTACAAATATGACACTGTCATTGTCCATGTTGGTGTGAATGACCTGAGACGTACCTCCCTGGACTACATGAAAAGAGACATGGAGGAGCTCTCCGATCTTGTAGCCCAGGCAGGTATGACCTTAGCCCTGAGTAGCATCCTGCTATCACCCAGAATGATACCACAGTACAAGGACAAAATGATGGACTTCAACAATTGGCTAAGCTATTGGTGTCATTCTAAGGGGATCCAGTATTTGTCTGCCTGGAATGACATGATCGACAGACCATGATGCTTTGCCAGAGATGGCCTGCACCTGTCGCCCTTGGGATTCCATATACTGGCTAAGGCTCTTGCCACCCCTATAGTGCCTTTTTAGGCAAGGTTCAAATGACAAATTCACCACAATAACAGGTACAGGCAAGCAAAATCTGAGGGTAATGCTACTCGGTGCTAGAAGTCTAAACCTCAAAGTGCACTCACTCGAGGCACTCCTTAAAATGGAGAACATTGACATCTGTGCAGTGACAGAGACCTGGTTCAAAGCTCCAGAGAGCACCCCTGCATTACCAGGCTATAATTCATACCACACCTTTCGGCCATCCAACCCGGAACGAAGCACTAAAGGTGGAGGCGTGTCCATATTCATTAAGGATATCCACACCTCCAGGCTAGTTGCACAGCATAATGCATCCAAGCTTATCCAAGTGCAACAAACTCTGGGCAAGACCGCAATCCAAATTGTAGCTTCTTACAGACCCCCCCCCCACCATGCCCCAGGATTCCCACTCCTCATTACTTGAAACACTGGAAAGTATTAGGGTACAACCCAACACCCTAATAATGGGCAATTTAAACTACCCCACCATTAACTGGGAAAACTACTTGTGTACCAACTCTTTTGCTCAATGTTTTCTGGAATTCCAATGCCTTGGATCAACTTATTCACATCCCCACCAGGGGCAGCAGTATCCTAGACCTGGTCATTACCAAGATGGACAACTGGTGTTCCACACCAGAGGTCAATTCCTCGTTAGTCAGATCCGACCACAAGCTAATCACCCTAGACATCCACATCCCGCCCCCACCCCCAATTAGGGAAACCACCGTAAAAAACTTCTCCAAAGCCAACTTCACACTTCTTAAGACAGAAGTGCAAACTTCATGATACCCATGCAGACGGACAATAGAGGTACGACTGCTGAATCCTACACAAATGCACTTTATAAGCACTTACATGAGTGCATGGATCATGCTATCCCTAAAAGAACCAAGATGCTATCCTCCAAAAAAAAGAAGCCAATCCGGTGTTCCTCTGCTATAAACAAACTCTACAACAGAAGACAGAAACTGTTGCAAAAAAGAGTAAAATCCCATGACTGGAGGAACTCCCTGGTCTACCTCAGTAAGAAGCTGAGATCCCTCATAAAATCCTCCAAAGCTGGTTATAAAAACAAAATTGCCACTGACTCTAAAGCCATCCACAAAGCATTCTGTAGCTATGTCAAGAATCTCAATGGCAACACTCAGATCTGCTCTGAGTTGCAGCACGATGGCAGTAAATATACAGAACCAACTGATATTGCCAACATCCTGGCAGATGGGTTCAGTGCTAACTTTACCCCCCCCCCTCTCACCCCCTAGAGGGCCCATCTCTATACCAGAAGAATGCAGAGTTCCTGTAATCACGGCTGCACAGGTAAAAAACACACTCTCCAAAGCCAAGAACACAGCATCCTTGGGACCTGACAGTATCCCAGGTTGTGTTCTACACGAAGTACAGAATGAACTGGCACCCTACCTAAGTGCCATGGTCAATCACAGCCTCACCTTAGGCTTTGTGCCCACTCAATGGCACACCATGATGGTTATCCCACTCCACAAAGGGGGAGCCACAATGGACCCCGGGAACTACCGCCCCATTAGCCTGAAGAGCCTGGTCTGCAAGGCCATGGAACGTATCCTCATGGAACTCATAAACAAAGACGTTGGTAATCTCCAAACTCTGGACCTTACCCAGTTCAGGTTTGTAAAAGGCAGATCATGTCTTCTAAACCTGATTGACTTCTTTGAAGCAGTCACCAAAGCCATCGATGAGGGTAAGGTGGTTCACACAGCTTATCTAGATCTCGCCAGGGCTTTCAACACCATTTCCCACTCTGGAGTCATAGGTAAGCTCACTAAACTTTGTATAAATTCCTATGTCACAAGATGGGTTGCCAACTGGCTCATGGACAGGACCCACACTGTGAAAGTAGCAGACTCCAAATCCGACTTCAGACCAGTGACAAGTGGAGTACCAAAGGGTTCAGTCCTGGGTCCTCTCCTGTTTGGTATCTACTTCTTTGAAGTACAGGCTAGCACAGAAGGTCTTTGGCTAACAAAGTTTGCAGATGACTGCAAACTATGAGCCGTAATCGAAACTCCTAATGATGTGGACATACTACAAAAGGGCCTCACTGAGACAGATGCCTGGTGTCAAAACCATGGCCTGAAGCTCAATGCCAAAAAGTGTATTGTCATCCCCTTTGGTAAAAACTCTGTACCCATGAACTACCACATAAGTGGTAGTCTACTTAACGCCAAAAGTGTGATAAGATACCTTGAGACATGGACAGTAGTCTCTCCTTTGATAATCACATCGCCACAGTGGTCAGAAAATCCTTCTACGTGGCTCACCTCATTACAAAAGGTTTCTCATCCAGAAAAAGAGGTCATTGTTCCCTTGTACTCTTCACTTATTAGACCCATTATAGAGTACAATGCCCCTTTTGGTATGTACCTCACAAGACATTTACAACTGGAAAGGCCACAGAAATACCTCATAAAGAGGATTACTGGCCTCAAACAGATGCCCTACGCAGATCGTCTCAAAAAACTCCAGCTTTACTCCATCGCATATTGCCTACTTAGAGGCAATCTCTGCCTAACATACAAAGCTATGTCAAACCCAGAGTTGTTGGACATGCTCCACTTAAAGAAATCCCAATCCCTCCGAGCTACACACTCCAGGGACCTAAACCTTGTCACCACAATAAACAGAACATGTTGGAGGGATAGATTCCTGTCCCAGAGACTTCCCATACTCTGGAACAGACTACTTATCTATGTCAAACAGAGCTCCTCATTAGCACTCCAAGAAAAATCTTGCTGATTGGATGGGAAATAGGAAATTCACCCCGGGGATCACTTCTGTGGCTCTGCTCGACAGGGGTACAGGAGAATAATTTTTATGGGTGGCGAAAGCCAGGGTACCTTTTTGGCTAGGGTTATATAGGCCCTAGAGCTAATAGCCTAGTACCTACCTATGAACCTATGGCTCTGTGTGCATATGAGACTCATCAGACTAATGGGTTTGTGATTATCCTGGCCCATATATGAGTTACCCAGGCCCATATGTGACCTGCCCTTGTGCAGAAGGACAACAGTTTCAGTCCTTCATTCACTTTAGTTACAAAGTTACATAATTCAGAATAAGTTTTTCTTTTATGAACTACTTAAAATGTTTTGTTTCTTTATTATTGTAAACATTGTAGCTATGAATTTTACAATATATTTTATTTTTGTAAATACTGAATCATGGAGCTTTTCTCCCCGGGCCCCCATTGAAAACAGGTTCTTCTAGGCCCAATGGTCTTTCTTGGTTAACAAACTGCAAATAAGTAAACTAAAATAAATAAACTTGGAACAAAGTCTGTCCAGATGCTGTGGTTAAATAGTGATTCTAAAGGTCCTAACAGGTTGTATTTCATGCTAAGGAGGCATCCTGGTATATTTTTGAGGTCCATTGATGTATTCTTGGTCTTGGAGACTGCATTGAGGAGATGTTCCCTAGTGATACTTTGGAGAGTTATGGTTGAGGGTATTTCTGGAGGGGTGGCTGAGGGAGAGTGGTGGGGGTAAAATTGGAGCTACGTTTGTCAGTCAGTAGATTTGATATATCTTCAGGCACAGTGTAGGCGGCTCTATTTTCAATTAGTTCATTACACTGCTGTACATTGCTTTGAGGTTGCAGATGTAGCAGAAAAATGCCTTGTGATTGCCCTTGGCCTGGGACAGAAAGAATGCCTTGTTATAGTCTTTGGCCTGGGGGGCTATTTTTACCTCAAATTTGGCTTTTGGTAGGCTTCATTAGCTTCCCGAGTTGCTTGTTTAGTTTGATGAGTGAGTTTTTCCTTGCTGGACAGTGCACTTTGTTCCTTTTGTTATAGAACCTGTTGATGTTGGGATTCCACCTTGGTGACTTTTATTTATTTATTTATTTTGTCCTGTGATTTTTCTGGCTAGGTACAATACAACTGTCTGTATGCAGCCATTAACATAATTGAGCAGGGTTTCCATGAACAGTTCTGCATTGGCACCAGTGTTCTCAGGTTTTGGGGGGGGGGGGTCTTGAAATTTTTCCAGATTTTCCCTTAATAGTAGGAAGTTTGCCTTAGAATAATTTCTAAACATAGTATAACTTTCAAGTAGGAGAACTTAATTCCTGTATAACCTCAGGTTATGGTAAGAAGAAGAACTGATGAAAGATTTGTACAGTGGAAGAGTGATTTATTTTTGAATAAATTCAAGAAGGTAGGTACTTATGTGATCAATTGTTAAAAATCGGCCTCATCTAATATGATGCATTCATACTTCAATGGATGGAAGGTCGTTGGACCCGTAAATCTTTTTTTGCTACAATTTTAAGGGTTTTTGTATTTTTGCTCATCTTTGGGGACACAATAGGAAGGGCTTCTTCATATTTTAGCAAGATAATCATTTTCCGTTTTGGCATAACTTGACTGTTTTGAAGGCAGCTTTAGTTATATTAGGGCATTCTGGTTAATAAACTTACAGTGAGGAGTGAAAGACAGTGGTTAAGGGTTCTAGCCAGTTCTTCTGGTGCTTAAGTTACCTGGGACAGAATTTTTTTAATATGGGTCTTTTATTTTTTGTTTGTACCGTTGTCGCCTCATAGTTAGACATTGCCCATTCGATTCTCAGAGTGTCTTCTGAGTGGCGACATGCATGAATGGGCATTCCTTCGTTGAAGGTTGTGCGTTAGACCCGGCAAGTCAGCACGTAAAAATCAACTGCCAATCATTAGCGGACCGGAGTTCTGCTGTGGCGACCCCTAACTGGGAAAAGCCGAAAGACACAAAGTGAAGTATACAACTTGAGTTTTTGTGGATTTAGCTGTCAGTTTCTTGTTTTATGTCACTGCTATGACTTAATAATGTAACCTGTAGGCTACTTTGGCTATTGGCATGAAAAGCACTAGACTTTATGAATGCCCAGTCAGCTGCAGGTACGATAGCATTAAGGTCTTTTATGTAACTAGTTGGAAAGTTAATAAATACTAAAACATCAGTGGCCCAAAGACTAAGTCTTGAGGGGCACTAACAGTAACAGACCCATGCTGTGTGTAGCATGTTCTAGTTTATTTCTATTGTTGCATTAGAACCAGTTTAGGAGTCTTTCCCTAAACTCCAAGGTTTTCAGTTGTCTTAGTATGAAAGGGTGACTTATACAGTTGAATGTCCATTGTATATTCACAAAAATTGTTTCTGCAAGCTCATAATCTGTTAGAAGGCTTTAGCAACCCTGCAGACGGCAGTAATAGTCTGCAGGATTGCAGTAGTGTTTTGCCTTCTGCAAAACTCATGTTGAGATGAGGATAAAATGTTGTATCTTTCTGTGTAGCCAGCAACCTGTATATAGATTAGTTTCTCAAAAAGTTAAAAAAAAAAAGGTGGATAGTATGAAAATGAGCCTCAGTTAAGATGCAGCACTGTTCATCTGGAATGCAGCCAATTGCAGTTGATAAGCTGTATGTATATGCTAGTGGGGAGAGATGTAATCCGCTGACAAACACGGAAAATCTGGGCAAGGCTGCTTTTGGGCCCTTTATCTGGTAGAGAAGCATTTCATGTATGAGAGTTTGAGAGTGTATTTTGAAGTGAGTATTTGAGAAGTCTCACACTGCATCCACCGTTTCCATTAATGTAACAAGGTGCTACCTGAATGAAAGATATGTCATTGTATTTGGTGAGTTAGAATGTGATAATGAAAGGTGTCTAATTGTATGTGGCGAGTTAAAATGTGATGTAACATGTAGTACACTGCCTTTCTACCAGGGGCGGCCCGTGCTATTCGACTGCCGGACTGCAGCCCTACCCCCAGCTGTCAAATATAAAGAAATTAAAAGAAAATTAAAGAAAATAAAATTAAAAAAAAATTCAAAATTTGCAGACTTTCGCGCATGCGCACTAGTCCGGACTGCTGCTGAGACAGTCTGGAGTATGCGCAGAGTCCAGACTGGGAAACATGTCCGAGAAGATCCCAGAAGTCTATGCAGTACAACTGCAATAGACTGTCCGGGAAACTCGCTGGGAAACCTCATCGGAGTCGGACTGCAAGGTCAGCAGTCTGGAGTTTGCTGCAGTCTCATCGGGAAGATCTCGTGATTTGGAGCTGGACGAGCGGGGTCTCGTGTGGAAACATGGATGGATTTATGTGAACGGGCGGGTATGGAACAAAGGGAGTTTTGCAGCTATGGATTTATGCAGAAACATGGATGGATTTATGTGAACGGGCGGATGGATTTATGTGAACGGGCGGGTATGGAACGAAGGGAGTTTTGCAGCTACGGATTTGTGTGTGTGGACGGGGAGTTTACAGGTAAGGGGTGTGTGTGTGTAGCTACGGAGTTTACAGGTAAGGGGTGTGTGTGTAGCTACAGAGTTTACAGGTAAGGGGTGTGTGTGTAGCTACAGAGTTTACAGGTAAGGGGTGTGTGTGTGTCTGTGTGAAAATGCCCCAGTTGCTATATATTGGTGGCTAGACTCATGGTGGTGTGGTAGGGAATACCTCAGGCTTGAACCCTGTACCTTGTATGCACATGTTAAAGACCTGAATTCCCTACCCACCACCATTTGTAAAAAAATTGCAGATTTTTGCCTCATATTTGATCTGATCTCTTCCTCATAATATCTGTGGTTTCTAAATGTTGCAATGCTTGATATTTGATGGTGCAGTGGTAGCATTGTTGCCTCACAGCTGCAGGTTCTCAGGTTTGATTCTTGGCTGGGGTGCCTTCTTTGTGGGGTCTGCATCTTCTCCCTGTGTTTGTGTGGGTTTGCTTTTGTGTCCTCCCATGTTACAAAGACATGTCTGCATTATTTCTTCCTGGACCTCTGCTGAAAATTGTTTTTTTGTTGTTAAATAAAATTGACAGACATTTGAATTTCAGACTTCAGGTTTCTGAATGTTTAATTCCTTACATATTTGATGGTGCAGTGGTAGCATTGTTGCCTCATAGCTATAGGTTTTCTGGTTTGATTCTTGGCTGGGGTGCCTTCTGTGTGGAGTCTGCATCTTATCCCTGTGTTTGTGCCGATTTGCTCTGGTGTCCTGCCATTTTACAAAGACATGTGTCTGCAGTATTTCTCCCTGGGCCTCTGCTGAAAATTGTTTTTGTTCCGTCAGAAGTAAAATTGACAGGCATTTGAATTTCAGACTTCATATTCTTCAGAAAATACATAGTAACACAACCTAAGTTTATAAGATGAATATTTGAAATTTGTCCTTATTTTTGGGACTGTATTACACCATTATTGGCTTTGTCCAGGTTTTTTGTGCTAAGGTTGACAGCTATGGCAAGAACTGAATTCACTGAATATGTTTGAGAGCTGTATTCCCTCATTACTGGGTTTGTCCAGGTGTTTTGTGCTAAGGGGTTGACAGCTATGGTGAGAACTGAATTCATTAAATGATAGCCATTTAAGTTTCAGTCTTCCGCTGTTTCACAAAGCAGCTGATTTGGCGTAGTGGTATGTTGCTCTGACTGTTTTGCACAGGGACCTTGGCAGTAAAATGTATGGTGGTAACACAGCATTTTTCTTTCACAAAGCAGGTGATTTGGCATAGTGGTATGTTGCTCTGACTGTTTTGCACAGTGACATTGATAATAAAATGTATGGTGGTAACACAGCATTTTTCTTTCACAAAGCAGCTGATTTGGCATAGTGGTATGTTGCTCTGACTCTTTTGCACAGGGACCTTGGCAGTAAAATGTATGGTGGTAACAGCATTTTATTCTAGCAACTTTCCAAGATTATACAAGCAATGTTTAATGTGTCCCTGGTTTTTGGGCTTTTGACCCCCCCCCCAATAAATTTGTATTTTTCCAGATTTCTTGTGCTGCGAAGTTGAGATGCAGTTGAGTATTGAGTAGATTTTACAAGGAGCTGAGAGCTGCAGGGGAAGAAAAGTTTAGTGCTGCTTATGCAAAGTCAGCTTGCATTGTTAATAGCACAACAGGTTGTGTACTTGCTTTTGATGCAGAAGGTTGTTGGTTCTACTCTCACAAGGGGTGAATGCTGCCGTACTGAAAAAATTAAGATACTAACTATGAGCCTGTTATCAGTTTGCCATCCATTTCCTATTGCAGTATTACTAGCGTACCATTTTTAATGTAATATAGGCAATTTATTCCTCAGGGGCATCAGCCACTTTATTTTTCGATGAAACCATGAAATATAAAGGTGTTTGCTAGCAGCAACCTCTTCATTAGTTACAGATTTGTGGAATTATTTAGATGACTTTTTTACTTCAGAGATTGTGCATATTTACTGATAATGGTGGATTGTAGAATTGTGTATATTTACTGATAATGGTGGACTGTAGAATTGTGCATATTTACTGATAATGGTGGACTGTAGAATTGTGCATATTTACTGATAATGGTGGACTGTAGAAGTTTGAGTAGACGTTTATGATGGAAATAGTCTGAACTGGGCAGTTTTGTCATTATGGGTGCATGCATTTTGTTTCATTGTTTACTGGAAAGATGTTCTGAACTGGGCGGTTTTGTCATTATTGGTGCATGCGTTTTGTTTCATAGTTTACTGGAAAAATTTTCAAAACAATAGGAAGGTGCATCAAAGAGCACATGTATGTTTCATATGCAAGGGGCCTATGATTTGAAAACAGCCCAGAATTGATCTTTATCTGCCACTGGTAAAATGTATTTTCTTTGAACGTGGGTTTCAATGCTGTTTCAATGAATGTGAGTTTCAAGGGCAGAGAAGTTTTAATGCTAAGTTTGTTTAGCAGATGTCTTAGTGTCTGTGCTGTAAAATGCAAAATAAAACTTTCAAATGAAGTCCAAATCATCATAGAAGTAAATTGGTATGAACATTAGTAAATGGAGTGAAATAGCCAAGTAATGGATCATTGGAATGGCTGCAGGGGGAGGCTCCATTCAACCATGCTTTTGTGAGGGGGAAGGGCGGAAAACTTAGACAGCCCTAGCTGAACTATACCTCCCAACTGTCCAGATTTTCAAAGAATGAATAGATTTTTGTTTCTTATTTTTGGTTTGTTCCTCATAAAATTTGTGGTTTTCTGGCAAATCATTTAGGAATTAAGTCACTAAATAATGACACACTAGTTTCAGACTTCATAACCTTCAGAAAAATGCATGCTAAAGTAAGACCTGTTGTTCTATCAACTGTCTCAGTTTATACAAGAGCAATTTTTAGTACTGTTTATATGTTCCCCCAATATATTTGGCCTTGTCCAGATTTATTGCATTAACAGGTTGAGAGGTACATGCAAATAAATTGCTTTATAGAATTAGGCATAGCCAAACCTCTCAACTGTCCCTGATTTTGGCTCAAAATGTTGCTCTTCCCCCTAATAATCCCTCCGCAAAATAGCAATTTTGGAAGAAAACATGGAGGGTTTACAATTAAAAAATAACTGTAATAAACAGAGTTATAGATTACTTTTATTTCAGAAATGCATGTAGATTCTTTTATTTTGCCAGCTGCTCATGTTAGCAGTACTAATATTAAAGTGTCCCTTCTTTGACAGGTTCCCAGCTGTATTGTGTGGCTATTTTATATTTTTACATCACATGTTTGGTCCATTTTTCATAAAATTGTGTTTTTTTTGACAAATTAGTGACAAATCATTAAAGACTGAAGTTAGAAAATAATGACATACATTTGAGTTTCAGATTTCATACCATTCAGAAAATTCATACTAATGCAAGACCTATTCTATTATCTTTCTAAGTTTATAAGAGCAATATTTAAAAAATGTCCTTATTTTTGGGCCTTTGTCCCACTTCTTTGTATGGCTTTGTCCAGATTTCTTGCTCTGAGGTTGAGAGGTATGACAAATGTGTCAGGGCCATCACAGTCAGCCAGAGACATTTCAAATTGTGACATTCTTGTTGCACCCCACTTCACCATGTAGTGACTCTGGATGTGTTGAAGCAAGGCAAGGAGTAGTTATGCAGTGTAAATGTGCAGAGTACCTCCCCCCTCTAAGGTAGACACAAGTACTAGAGTGGCTTTTCATCTGTCCTTGATTTTTGCAGAATGGTCTGGTTTCTGTCATATTTTTTGTACTGTTGATTTATGCTTATTACTCAAAGTGCCTGTTGCTCTGTGCTTAAGTAGCAATACTTTAATGACCATCAGGTAAGCTTGGCTGAGATCGTAAGATGCAAGTAAGCTTTAATAAGCATACTGTTAAAGAATTGCCAACATTGAAAGCCTTTCTGTTGTTGCCATGTAGAGAATACTTAACTAGATAATGTATAAGCCTTGGTTATTGAAATGCATATGACAGTATTTGTAATAAAGGACAGGATTACATTATTTTAAGAAGCTCATTACACTTGGAGACTTCCAGTCATCTCTGCAGGCTTTACCCATAAACTAAACAGAATGCCAATCATGTGGTCCATAACCTGTACAGTAATCCTTTTAAGCAATGTATCTTGAGCTTATTTCTTGTTTGCTTTTCATTTTTTACTTTGATCATGTTTTCCACATGAAACAAGTAGATAGTTGTCAGGCAGCAGGTCTTTTTTTGGATAAGAAACATTTTTACAAGTGGGGGCATCAGAGATTTCTACTTTCAGCATGTTACTTGGTACTTTAATAAAGCTGAATATAAATTATAATTTGAACTGCAGTGCAAGAAGTGGTTTGAGTTGAGTGCCGCTTGTTTTTCTTATACTTGATTTTGACTGGCATCCCATTAATGTATTTAAAAAGTAATTTATTTTTTCATGCCTCACAACCTTTTTGTTTCTATCTAGATATTAAGTAAGCTGTCATGCAGCCAATGCATTGAAATATTTTTATTCTTCTACACTTCATTTTGTCTTGATTGGACTCTCATAATGACGGTTTGGCACCCAGGGCAGTGTATTTAGTTAGTTTTTGTGGATTTGAGCATAACTCCTCCCCTTTATAGTTGGCCACACCCCTTCCCATTGACCCCACCCATTCAGCTATCACCTGCAGCCCCCGTTTGATTTGAAGTCACCAGCCGCCACTGCTTTGTACGCTGTACTTCCTAAGAAATAAATGAACAGAACTACAACTGTGTTTTAATATCTATTGTTTATATGATGAGACAAATGCTCTGCAACCTGAAAAATATAGGAGCAGCATTATACAACTCTTAACAGTAATTTGTATTACTGGAAGTAATTGCTGTCCAAGCCCAGACAAATGTTTAATAAACAGTATTCAAAAAGGACTTCATTGGGTAAAAGCTCATGCACTGTATAACCAGTTAGTTGCAAGTATGATGGATATAGTGCAGATACCTATGTACTGTCAGAATTGTTGTAAACATGTGTTAAAGTCCCAGGATTATGCATGTATGTATTTGAGTTTGTGTACTGGGATAGAGCACTGATCAATTTTAAGCAGTTTCAGTCTCAGCCAGGGGTCAAAAACTGATGAGACTTACAAAGTACACAAGAGTACAGTCACACGTAAGTTAAGTAAAACAGTAAATTGGCAGACTAGTGCTTTAATTACGGAAAATCTAATATATTAATTTCCAGTATGTACAAATGTTTCAAAATATTTGAGAAATTAAAGTACAATAAACCTGAGATGTGAAGAGGAGCAAGTAATGGTGGTTGAGACAGACTGGAGAAGAGTTAAAAGTAGATTTTAGTGATTTGACCTGAGGGGGTAACAGGTATATCCTACTTGTTTAACTAAATGTGATTTTAGTAGAGAACAAAGCTTGTAATAAATGAACAAGTCTTTAATTTCAGGTGTGAGGGACTCCCACAGTTTGGACCAGAGAATTGAGAATGCATGGTCAGAGATATGTAGCTTGGATTGTGGAATTTTTGATCCATTGTCTATTTTTGCCTGATTCAACATGTGGGATGTTTTATCTGGTCGAATCTGAACTCGTCTTATAATAGAGCATTGGATCGGAGAGCTCTGACCCCTCCCCTACCCACAATTCCCTCCTATCTGATTTACCTCCAATCTCATTTGCCACCTGCTAGACCAGACGTGTCTGCCAACAGTGCCCATATTTTTTCATTACTTAATTCTATGCTTCCTCCTCTCTTAAGAGTAGTTATTAGTTTAGAATTCTTATATTTAGCTTGCTAAATATCTTCTTTAGATAGATTTTTTTTCATGAGTGTACCAGATAAAACTTTCTAGTATATCTCTTTACTTTTCCTAGTGTTTTCCGTAGGTTAGCAGTTACGTATATAGTGTTGTACTGACTTTCTATAGATCTTATAGGATTGTAGACTAGTAAGATTGTTATTATTATTGTGTTTGTTTATAGGATTTCATATAGTTGCTACTGCTATAAGGTTGTTGGTATTATTCTTATTGTTTAAAAATCCTTGTGATGTCTAAGAAGTCCACTGGATTCAAAAAGTGTTCATCCTGTGGGCACAAGATACCCTCCTAAGACCTCCATTCCCATTGTGTGTACTGCCTATGTCCTTTCCACTTACAGGATAGCTGCAGTATGTGTGTTGCCTTTGGTACCAGAGCTCTTCAAGGCAGAAAAGAAAAACTCATTCTTAAGGGACTTCTTCCCCCTGAGACAGGGTACAGAATGTCCATTGAATCAAAAGCACCTTCCACCTCTCATTCTTCTGACAAAAGGATGGAAAAGAGAAGCAAAATTATAAAGAAAAAGGGAGAAAGAGAAATATAAAGATAGACTGAAAAGAGACAAGAAGAAAGGATAGAGAAACCTAAGAAAAGGTCTCAGGATCCAAGTGCTCTTCTGGGTCCGGCACATAAATAATTGGGGCAGTCGAATCCAGCTACAACTAGGATCCAAAATCTATCCCCAAAACCTTCTTTTTCTCAGGGACAGAACAACCCCAGGTTTCATTTCCCAATAGTTCAGAAGGTACTTTTAACACCTCAGTGTGTAGCTTCATCTTAGAGGTATGGTCTCTCTGCCAGAAGCCTAACCAAAATAGATACCAACTGTATGATGAGGAAATGTCGGAGGATGCAGATTCAGCAAGGAGAGAACTGGGATTGGACCCATCAGCACTACCCATACTTGTTTGAATGCTGTCTCCCTTTCTGGAGCTTATGCATATGGGTCCAAACCCCTCCACCATACCAACATTGGATCCAATAGCCTTAGAGACTTTGACTTTAACTTCTTCCCTCACTTTCTCAACACTGTTGTCTTTGGGTTGGGCAGAGTCATGGAGTAGGAGCCCTGATGATGTAGTCTACTCTGAAGTTTTCGGAGCCATCCCTACCCCTTGGTGTTTCAGCTTTCGGAAGCTTAGCCCTGAGGTCCTCCTCGGAACCGTCATCTTCTGGAGTTTGGGAACGCTACCAGCTCTGCTGATATGATGGTTCTTCCTTACTCCATTAGCAGAGTCAGCTTTTGAGGCTGTGGAGAGGGCTTTGGCTGGACTAGGAAGACTGGTGCGTGTTCTGATCTATCCCATCTGCCATTGGATCCTGTACCTCCTTTCTCTCATTGAGGGTCAACAAGAACAGGCAGATCCAATCAGCTTTGAGACTGCTCAGTGTTTGCACTCTTCGTCTGACTCTGAAATGTCTCCATCAGAAGCCCAGAGGCACATTCCCTGGAAAAGGACATACAAGCAGAAGCGTCTAGACTCCTCTCTTTAGTCTGTCACTGAAAATACTGATTATGAAGGTTCCCCAAGATTCACCCCCACAAAGACGTCTCCTTTGGAGACATTCTGAAATTGATGAAACAAAGTGGAGATGGTTCACAGAAAATGCTTCTTCTGATGAGTCTGTTTCTTGAAGCTTTTGGGCCTGGCCTTTTGATGTCCTTGGTGGTCCCACCTCCTGACACCTTAATAGATCGCATTGCTCAGAATGCTTGGAAGGAACCTAATGTGGCACAGCCTATTCCTGAAAAGTCAGACAAGATTTTAGTTGGCCCCCGTAAGGGCCCTTGGTAGAGGATATGGTTTTATCTGTAGCTGAAAAAAAGATAATCTCAGAAGAAAGTTCATCTGTCCATTCCCCCCAACAGAGAGTGGACAGACTGGGGAAATGGATGTATGCTTCAGCAACATTTTTGTTTCAAGCACTGAACTATAAAGCACACCTGACATGTTTCCAAAGAGACTTGATTAAGTGGCTCTACAAGTCTCTTTCAGGTAGCTTACCTATGGATGTCCAAAGTATGGTGGATACCCAAATATCCACCCTGCAGTTTTCCTCAAATGTAGCCATGAGACCGCTATCTAACACAGCCAATGGTACATCAAGGGAAGCTGACACAGGTATCACCATGTGATGTCATGCCTGGATACAGCTATGTGAATTCACAGAGTGCTTCAGGGTGTCCTTTATAAATGCCCCCTACAGTGGTTCCACCTTGTTTGGACCAGAGGTAAAAGAAACACTTGTCAGGAGTGAACAGGATGATAAGACCTTGTCTTCCATGGGAATCCATTTTTCTACTACTCAAAGATCCTTTTCTAGGAACTAGAGAGGAGGTAGGAAAATGTTCAAAATGTCCCAAGGTTTTCACCAGGACACCCCTGGAGATAGACCTCCTTGAGGCAGAGGGGAAGGCAATCCTACGGGATGCCACCCATGAGGCAGATGCAGACTGCAAAATCAAGGTTTCCAAGGGCTCTTCATAGTCCCTGAATGCTTGCCTGGTTGCTGCACTCAAGAAAAGCAGTCGGGGATGCTTCTTCTTACACCCTTTAGCCTGGCAAGCCATAATGTCTGATTCTGGGGTGCTAAGGATTATCACCAGAGGTTATAATAACTTTTGGATCCCTTAAAGAAAAGATTAAAGATTTTGACCTCCACTCAATCAGTTGGAATCTAGCACAACAGAGGCATCAGCCAATCAGTCCCCCTGACCAGTTAGAATATGCAGTCTATTCCAGGTTCTTTTTAGTTCCAAAAAAAGGAGGGGGTCCTCAGACCAATATTGGCTCCAAGTCTAAAACCATAAGTTCGGATGGTCATGGTGCAGTCCATTCTACTTCTATTGAGGAAGGATGATTGGATGTGCTGCATCGATTTCCAGGATGCCTACTATAATATCAAGATCCAGAGGCAATCTAGGAGGTATTTCCATTTCTGGCTGGGAGCTAATCACTGCCAATTCAGAGTACTGCTTTTCCCTCTTACCACAGCTCCCTAGGTGTTCACTAAGATGATGATAGTTGTAACAGCTCATCACCGGCTGCAAGGGACCCAGGTCTTCCTGTACTTGTATGAATGGCTCCTAACTGCCATCTCCAAGGATCTACTTTTACAGCACCAGCCATACCTTCTATCTCTGGCGAACCAGTTGGGGAATATCAGTTAATTACAAGAAGAGCAAACTACCTCCCTATCAGAGCATATAATTTATAGGTTGCTAAATAGACACTGTACAACAAATTGTGACACTCCCTGTTGCACGAGTCAACTCCATTAAGGTCTGTAGCCATTCATGTGATGCAATACCCTTGACCACAAGCGAGAATCATTCTGTGCCTCTTAGGGTTGGTGACGTCTGTGACAACCCACCACTAGACCAGTAATGAAGGAGCCTCAATCGTCACCACTGGCACCTGGGGGGGGGAGGGTGTTCACTGAGAGAGATGATCGTGCACACAGTATTTCCAGATGCAGCTCTCTGCATCAAATGCAATTTCCCTTAAGAGCGCACAGAGGCTATGGTCAGTCCAGGGCTGGTTTCTCCCTCTTTCTCCAGATCCCCAGTAAGACTCCCCACTGGCACAGCTATAGAGTTCAGATCTCAACTGAGTGACCAAGCCAAGACCTCCAACACCCTCTCTCTCTCCAACCAGTGCTTTGTGTCCCTGCCCATGTAGTTGACACACACATACTCTTTGAGGTTTGATTTACGCACACAACTGGGAAAGACTGGCACAGGTTTACTAGCTATGCCCCCTTCTGCCCAGACTATAAGGTAGTTACCACTGCCACCAGTCACTCCTTTTCAGCTACTTTAGGGCCCTTAGCAAAGGGTGTCCAATTTTACAGTGTAATATCAATGCTAATACAAATGATAGTTCAACCAAGAGCAAGGTTGTTACGAGTGGCCCACACAGTGTCACCAATCAAATATGCAAGTACTCTCAAAACTTAAATATCTCTACACAGATCAACTGCAATGAAAGGTTTAAATATATTTAATAAGTAATAAAAAAGACTATATTAAATATTCACAGTGACAGAGTTCAAAACCACAGGAAATATTTCATGGGTTCATAGGTAGGTACTAGGCTATCGGCCCTAGGGCCCATACAAGCCTAGCCAAAAAATGTACCCTGGCTTTTGCCACCCAAGAAAATTATTTTCCTGTGCCCCTGTCGAGCAGAGCCACAGAAGTGATCCCCAGGGTAAATTTCCCATTTCCCATCCAATCATCAAGATTTTTCTTGAAGAGTGCTAATGAGGAGCTCTGTTTGACATAGATAGGTAGTCTGTTCCAGAGTATGGGAGGTCTCTGGGACAGGAATCTATCCCTCCAGCATGTTCTGTTTATTGTGGTGACATGGTTAAGGTCCCTAGAGCATGTAGCTCGGAGGGATTGGGATTTCTTTAAGTGGAGCATGTCCAACAGCTCTGGGTTTGACATAGCTTTGTACGTTAGGCAGAGATCGCCCCTGAGTAGGCAATATGCGATGGAGTAAAGCTGTAGCTTTTTGAGACGGTCTGCATAGGGCATCTGTTTGAGGCCAGTAATCCTCTTTGTGAGGTATTTCTGTGGTCTTTCCAGTTGTTGTAGATTTCTTGTGAGGTACATACCAAAAGGGGCGTTGTACTCTATAATGGGTCTAATGAGTGATGAGTAGAGGGGAACAATGACCTCTTTTTTTCTGGATGAGAATCCTTTTGTGATGAGATGAGCCACGTAGGATTTCCTGACCACTGTGGCGATGTGATTTATCTAAGGAGAGACTACTGTCCACCTGTGTCCGAAGGTCTCATCACATTTTCGGCATTAAGTAGACTAGCAGCTATGTGATAGTTCATGGGTACAGAGTTTTTACCAAAGGGGATGACAATACACTTTTTGGCATTGAGCTTCAGGCCATGGCTTTGACACCAGGTATCTGTCTCAGTGAGACCCTTTTGTAGTTTGTCCACATCGTTAGAAGTTTTGATTATGGCTCCTAGTTTGCAGTCATCTGCGAACTTTGTTAGCCAAAAACCTTCTGTGTTGGCCTGCACTTCAGAGAAGTAGATACCAAACAGGAAAGGACCCAGGACTGAACCCTGTGGTACTCCACTTGTCACTGGTCTGATGTCGGATTTGGAATCCGCTACTTTCACAGTGTGGGTTCTGTCCGTGAGCCAGTTGGCAACCCATCTTGTGACATAGGGATTTATACCTAGTTAAGTGAGCTTATCTATAATTCCAGAGTGGGGGATGGTGTTGAAAGCCTTGGCGAGATCTAGATAAGCTGTGTGAACCATTTTACCCTCATCTATGGCTTTGGTGACTGCTTCAAAGAAGTCAATCAGGTTTAGGAGACATGATCTGCCTTTTACAAATCCAAACTGAGTAAGGTCCAAAGTTTGGAGATTACCAATGTCTTTGTTTATGAGTTCCATGATGATACATTCCATGGCCTTGCAGATCAGGCTTGTCAGGCTAATGGGGCAGTAGTTTTCGGGGTCTGTCGTGGCTCCCCCTTTGTGGAGTGGGATAACTGTCGCGATGCACCATTCAGTGGGTACAAAGCCTGAGGTGAGGCTATGATTGAACATGGTGCTTAGGTAGGGTGCCAGTTCATTCTGTAGTTTGTGTAGAACGCAGCCAGGGATATTGTCAGGTCCCATGGATGCTGTGTTCTTGGCTTTGGGAGTGTGTTTTTACCTGTGCAGCCGTGATTATAGGAACTTTGCATTCTTCTGGTATAGAGATGGGCCCTCTAGGGGGTGAGAGGGGGGTAAAATTGGCACTCAACCTATCTGCTAGGATGTTGGCAATATCAGTTGTTTCTGTATATTTAGTGCCATTATGCTGTAACTCAGAGCAGATCTGAGTGTTACCATTTAGATTCTTGATATAGCTATAGAATGCTTTGTGGTTGTCTTTAGAGTCAGTGGCAATTTTGTTTTCGTAACTAGCTTTGGAGGATTTTATGAGGGATCTCAGCTTCTTACTGAGGTTGACCAGGGAGTTCCTCCAGTCATGGGATTTTACTCTTTTTTGCAATAGTTTCTTTCTTCTGTTGTAGAGTTTGTTTATGGCAGAGGACCACCAGATTGGCTTCCTTTTTTTGGAGGATAACATCTTGGTTCTATTAGGGATAGCATGATCCATGAACTCATGTAAGTGCTTATAAAGTGCATTTATGTAGGATTCGGCAGTCATACCTCTATTGTCCGTCTGCATGGGTGTCATGAAGTTTGCCACTTCTGTCTTAAGAAGTGTGAAGTTGGCTTTTGAGAAGTTTTTTATGATGGTTTCCCTAATTGGGGCTGGGGGTGGGATGTGGATGTCTAAGCTGATTAGCTTGTGATCGGATCTGACCAACGAGGAATTGACCTCTGGTGTGGAACACCAGTTTCCCATGTTGGTAATGACCAGGTCTAGGATATTGCTGCCTCTCGTGGGGGTGTGAATAAGTTAATCCAAGGCATTGGAATTTATGAATTCTAGAAAACGTTGAGCAAAAGAGTTGGTACATGAGTAGTTTTCCCAGTTAATGGTGGGGTAGTTGAAATCACCCATTATTAGGGTGTTGGGTTGTATCCTAATACTTTCCAGTGTATCAAGAAATGAGGAGTGTGAATCCTGGGGCATGGTGGGGGTCTGTAGCAAGCTACAATTTGGATTGCGGTCTTGCCCACTGTTAGTTGCACTTGGATAATCTCAGATATATTATGCTGTGCAACTAGACTGGAGGTGTGGATATCCTTAATGAATATGGACACGCCTCCGCCTTTAGTGCTTCTTTCTGGGTTAGGTGGCCGAAAGGTGTGGTATGAATTGAAGCCTGGTAATGCAGGGGTGCTCCCTGGAGCTTTGAACCAGGTCTCTGTCACTGCACAGATGTCAGTGTTCTCCATTTTAAGGAGTGCCTTGAGTGAGTGCATTTTGAGGTTTAGACTTCTAGCATTGAGTAGCATTACCCTCAGATTTTGCTTGCTTGTACCTGTTACGGTGGTGAATTTGTCATTTGAACCTTGCCTAAAAAAGGCACTATAGGGGTGGCAAGAGTCTTAGCTAGTATCCGGAATCCTAAGGGCGACAGATGCAGGCCATCTCTGGCAAAGCATCGTGGACTGTCTATCATGTCGTCCCAGGCAGACAAATACTGGATCCCCTTAGAATGACACCAGAAGCTTAGCCAATTGTTGAAGTCAATCATTTTGTCCTTGTACTGTGGTATCATTCTGGGTGATGGCAGGATGCTACTCAGGGTTAGGGTCATACCTGCCTGGGATACAAGATCGGAGAGCTCCTCCATGTCTCTTTTCATGTAGTCCAGGGAGGTACGTCTCAGGTCATTCACACCAACATGGACAATGACAGTGTCATATTTGTACTTATTGTGGAGTGATCTGAGTGCATGCATTATGTGGCGGATCCTGACACATGACAGGCAGCTGACAGTAACTTTCTCCTTGTTTAGTCTAGTGAGTGGAACATCAGTGTGCCTGACTATAGAGTCACCTATGACTAGAGTGCTGGGTACGTTGTTATGCCTTATGGGCTGTGGTTGAGTGGCACACTGAGTTTGTGGGCTATGTGTCATTTGGGTTGTGTTAGGGGGTGGAGTTTGCTTGCGTTTATGCTTTGGATGTCCGTGATGCTTGAGCAGGTTTTTATTGAGAGCCTCCGCGAATGTAGGTGTGTGTTTTGTGTTTCTATGTGTGTGTTTTGGTGGTGTAGGTTTTGAGGGACTATGTGATGAGTGTGGTGTGGTGCAAGTGTTTACCCTCTCCTCTTGACTGTCTAGTCCAGTCTTGGGTGAAGAGAGCTTTGCTTCCAGTTTGGCTATATAAGTGCATCTCTCACAGGTTGTAGTGTTGGGTGGTAGGAAGTGCTGTAGTAATTTGCAGCTTATGTAGTGCTTACAATGCATTCTGAACAAGTGCTGAGTTCAAAGAAACAGATTTGAGTGCTGAAGCTAGAAAACTGGCTAGATATAAGAAAAAAGAAACTAAGCTAGAAGGCTTCCCTCCAAAGAAGGGCTTGGGGGCTCAGAGGCCTACAAGTCTATACCACTTAACAGGAAAGGCAGGAAACAAGCTTAACATTTTTTTTTCTTCTGTTTCCCAGATGCTCTCTTTATACACAGTAGGAGTGCCTGAAATCAAAATATGATCTCACTGCACTCAGTTGAGTGAGCAAATGAGATGGGCCCAGAAGGAGTATCCAAACACAAATTTACAAGAGGGGTGGGCAGTTTCAAGGCCACTAAGATTAACACCAAAACAAAAACAGGGAGGGTGGGTGGGACTAACTGAAGAGCAGAGTCAAAACTTCCAGTTCAGTTAATATTCTTGCAACACAGTTAAATCAATTTAAATACTGTATTCTTTGAAAAAAAAGTGCAGATAAAGGTACTTAAATTCTCTTATATGTCCAGTTGAATGCAGCTAGATCTTAGCCGGCCAAAGCTGAGGTTTTTAAGCAGAAAATATTTCAAACTGTACCACCTAAATAGGCAAAGACAGGAAATCAAAGAATGTGGCTACCCCCACACTTGCAATTACTAACAAATAATAAAATTCAGCAAGCACTGACTGAAGAGCAGAGTCAAAACTTCCAGTTCAGTTAATATTCTTGCAACACAGTTAAATCAATTTAAATACTGTATTCTTTGAAAAAAGTGCAGATAAAGGTACTTAAATTCTCTTATACGTCCAGTTGAATGCAGCTAGATCTTAGCCGGCCAAAGCTGAGGTTTTTAAGCAGAAAATATTTCAAACTGTACCACCTAAATAGGCAAAGACAGGAAATCAAAGAATGTGGCTACCCCCACACTTGCAATTACTAACAAATAATAAAATTCAGCAAGCACTGACTGAAGAGCAGAGTCAAAACTTCCAGTTCAGTTAATATTCTTGCAACACAGTTAAATCAATTTAAATACTGTATTCTTTGAAAAAAAGTGCAGATAAAGGTACTTAAATTCTCTTATACGTCCAGTTGAATGCAGCTAGATCTTAGCCGGCCAAAGCTGAGGTTTTTAAGCAGAAGATATTTCAAACTGTACCACTTAAATAGGCAAAACTTATTTAAAATTACTTTGCAGTACAGGCTCACACAAATAAAGAAAAACAAAATCTAAACTAACCTTCACTATATTTCTGACTGTATCTGAGAGAGGAACTATACCCTAATAACTTACTTAGAGCAAGGCAGATGTGGTGAATGATTCTTGTTGTTGTCGGGTCCAAGACCGAATGCAGAATGCTCTGTCTCACTCATAAACATCTCAAAATAATATCTAAAATATTACTGCTGGGCTATCTTGCAGAATTACATAATTTCTGGTCATCTGACTTCTAGTTCCCAGGCAAAACCCCCATTGCTGGCAGCTGGTAGCATTTAGCATCTACCTGTAAAAATACATAGACAAAAGGTTTTGCTCAGCTCTTTGGCAGGTGCTGCAAGTCATAAAATGATTGCATTCCTTTATGCTTCCAAAGTAGCAATTAGCTCACCCCGAAGACAATACAGAAAGCTTTCTAGTACAGACTTTGTGTCTCCGGCTGCACTGAAGCATGTTTATGGCCTAGCCTATAAAGTGATCTAATTTCAGATATTTTTCTAAAGTTGGCTGGACTGAGGTTAACCCCTTAGTTTCCTCTGTCAAAACATATACATTTAAACAGTTACAATAGTGCACATACATTTTTGTTCTCACCGGCAGGGAACGTTGCTGATGCATTTCAGACAAGCACTTTATAAATACCTTTTCAGCACAAACATCTGTACAAAGCAGTTTAATGTACACATGACATGCAATTCTAATACATTTGTAACACAAGCATCTTATACAAATTAGTTTGATATTCACAAATGACATATATTTTTTTATAAAATTCCAGGTAGCTCTGCTGGCAGTACCTCCTTTTGTCACATCCTCTTCCACCACACTGGTTCCATTAGCCAAATATCACATGAGAGTCCTACAGTGGATGTTAACAGTACAATGGTCCCAGAAATTGCACCCCCTTCACACCAGATAAATCATATGCAGGTATGCAGGAATCACATGAAAAGGTGGATTTTTCCCCAGTCATTTGTACAGGGCAGGTATTTTCATCCATCTGCTCTCAAGTTCACAGTCACCATAGACACCTCCCTTCTGGGGGGGGTGCATTTCGAAGGGAAGGCAGTTCAAGGGATGTGGTCATCAACAGAGGCCAAACTTCACATCAGTATCTTGGAGATGAGAGCTGTTCTCCTAGTTTTGCAGGTGTTTCAGGACCATCTGCCCAAGGATATGATTGCCATGCCATCCACTCGAGCAATGTATCTTTGCTCTGGTACATCAACAAACAAGGTGGAACACATTCATACCCTCTTTTCCGGGAAGCCATGCAAGTTTGTCAGTGGCTTTCTGGCAACAACACACATTCCTGTAATGTCCAGTGTACTAGCAGACAGGTTGAGCAGAACTGCACTATTGCCTCACATTTTGTCTTTTGCACATACAATGTCAGCAGGGATTTTCAGCCACTGGGCCTAACCTTGCTGCCACCCCTTTGCATCCTACCTCAGCAACAACGGTAGCAGTTACTTTGCCCTCATCCTTCCACAGGGGGGAGTCACTAAGAGATGCTTTGGTCCATTTTTGACCTCCAGGTCTTATTTACACATTTCATCCTGTTTCTCTTCTAACCAAGTTTATTCAGAAAACCATGAAGTGCAAGACCAGGGTAATCCTTATTACCACCCTTTGACCTTGCCAGGTATGGTAACCCTTTCTTTGGACTCATCTACTGCACCAAACGTGGGCTCTGGATCTCAGCCTGGATCTCCACAGTCACCTTTCAGGGATGCCTCTACCAGATTTCCAGCCCCTAAAACTAACCACATGGTTTCTCCAGTTTTAATGATAGGCAGAGATGCTAGGCTTTTTTCCCCCCTGTTAGTTCACATTTCTTTCTGTCAGAAGGAATCAACCAGAAAGATTTAAAACACAACAAATGGAAAAGATTTTCTTTGTCGGTTCCAATTATTCTACAGTTGAAGTTCAGATGGCTGCTATTTCAGATTTTGACATAGGATATAATGATTCATCTACTGCTTCTCTCAAGGTGACCAAGGCTTTTCCAAGAAGAACATTTTTGTTGAGACGTCTTTTTCCATTATCCAGTCCCTCCTTGGGATGTTAGTTTTTTCAATCTTTGACCAAAAAACCCTTTGAACCAGTAGATGCTCATCATGTTTCACTGTTGTAGTCCTAACAAATGGGTTATCCATCTCTCGGTAGCCCTCAGTTGGCCAGAATACCAAAGGTAAGTAAAAATGACATTGGTTGCCATCAGTTGTAAAGGATTTTAGGGCATCTGATGCAAAAGGAGGCAGCTGACATCACTTCCTCAGTCTTCCTTGCCGTGGAGCCTGAAGCAGAAACTTTCATGCATGAGTGCTGGTCGGCAGTTTACCTGTGTTGAATTCCGACCACAAAGAGTTGAAGTCTGTTACAGCTAAGTACCCCATTGGGGATCCTCTTTTCTTGCCTTAATGAATGTCAGAAAAAGTTAATAATTGCCTTACCTGTGAAAAGCAGATTCCCCATAGAGATTTTCATTCCTATTGTATTATGTGTTTAGGCCTTGATCACAATGTTCCCATTTGTAATCTTTGTGCCTACTTTAATCTGCATACTATCCATCGTCGGGCTAAGATTTTGGCTAAGCATTTCGGAGTTTGGCCTAAGTTTGTGGGTATGACATCCCCCAGTCTTCAGGCTTCTGACAGTCCAGAAAAAATGTAATGACAAGGACCGTGACAGGCCTCAGAAAACTAAGTCCTGGGATGAGGCTACATTTGTCGTCAGTCAGGTGGGAGCCAGTGAGACGCTTTTGCAGTCCCTGCAGTCCACAGACGTATAACAGCAGGCCTCGATTGAGTCCAAGTCCCTTAGGCCTTCGGCCTCTTGTTTGGCTTCCGACCTGTTGCCGGTCACCTCTTCTGCTGGAGCCGGTACCGCTAAGCTGACTCCAGGGTCCAAGGCCTCCGTTTTGCGATCTGACAGCAAAGTTCTTCCTTTTACTCCTGCTGCTTCGGCGGTTGCCAGGCCTCCCAATTCCTTCAGCCTTGCAGGTAAGTCTTCCATCCATAAGCCTGTGAAAAGGCAGGCTCCAGTTCCTTCTAGTTCTCCTCAATCCCAGATGGTTAAAATGGCTAATGATTTGTTAACTCTTATCAGGGGGTTTTCAGCCTCACCCTCCTAAAAAGAGTAGGGAGGTTTCTCCTGAGGTTTTGTCCTGTTGGGATCAGTTTCTTCCAGCGTTTCTGCTGATGAGGAATTTTCTCAGGCTTTTTCTCATTTTGAGGATTCAGATGCACAGGAATCCATTCCTCCAGCTTCTCCTCCAGAAGATTTTTCTTTTGTTGACACTTTAAATATCCTCAGGGAACATTTTAAATGGGAAAGCCAGGATTATCCCCAATCTAAGAAATGGACTAGGGAGTTTCTTGATTTACCTCAGCATAAGCCTCTTGCTATTCCCCCTGTGGTGGAAGTTGTTAATGTTTTTCTGGAAAATTCCTTGTCTCCAAATTCGATTCCTCCTGCTCCCAGGAAACCTGACAGGTACTACAGAGTCCCTGATTCTCATTTATTTCTTTTCAGGAACCCATTGACGGATCCAGAGGTTATTTCTCAGGGCCCTAATGGGGTGAAGGCCACTGTTACCAGGAATCCGTCGGACAGAGAATCTAGGAACCTAGATAGGTGGAGCAAGAAAGTTTATACCTCTGCTACTCTAACTATTATGGCTACCAGTTGCATTTTTCATATGCTGAAGTACCAACAGCACACCTTGGAGGCTATTAAGTCTAATATTGCAAATGTACCTCTTTTGGCAGAGAGTAAAGACATGCAGGATTTGTTGAATTCAGCCATTCTGGTCAATAAGCATTCTTTGCATTGTGGTTTTGACATCCTTGAGGCTTCCAGTAGGACTACGACTACTGGATCTGTTATTAGAAGGCACATTTGGCTCAGAGAACAGCCTCTTCCCGAACCTGTCAAGGCTAAGCTTTTGGTTGTACCTTTGTATAAAGACAATTTTGTTGGCAGCAAAGCTGAGGAGGTGCTTAAGAAGGTGGAGGATAAGGCCAAGTCCATGCAAACTGTTAAAGATTTTCTGCAAGTTCAACCCCCTCGCTTTAGCAGGAATTACCCTTCAAGAGTTGGGCCTTTCTTAATACCAGCAGACAGAACTGTTCCAGGACTAAGGGTTACAAATCTTCCAGGGGACAGACGGCTACCCCTCAAAGGTCTAGGCGGTGGTAGGCTTCCACTTCTAAGGTGGGGAATTCCATGCCTGCATCTCAGTCAAAGCATTATCAATGACCTTTACAACTTCTGCCTGTTCTTGCTTGCTTGGAGAGTCCTTTAGGGGGAAGGTTGGCCCTTTTTCAGATGTCTGGGCTTCTATCACAAACGACAAATGTGTGCTCAGGACGGTGTCTCTGGGGCACAAGTTTTCTTTTCACATTTTTCCAGCTCCCAAGGGGTTCCCATACATTCCTGCAAACCAAAAAGCATAAGTAGAAAAGCAAATTTTGTCTTTGTTTCATCTGGGAGCAATAGAATCAGATCTGAAGTAGGAGATTCATTTGTCTGCACCCTGTGGGTTATGGATCCGATATCGGATCCGAACCGGCATGGTTTTCCAGCTATGGATCCGAGCTCTCAGCTCCTCCCCTCTCCCATAATGCCCTGCTCTCCCTACATGACCTCAGATCTAGTTTGCCGCGCTGGTGACCAGATTGGTTTTCTTGAGCTGTACAGCTAAGTGGATTTTTTGAAGTTATTCTAGTGCTAAAATTTAATATTTTTTTACAGTTTTGTGTGGAAGTTTAGGTTTCCCTTTTTGGTAGTTAAACTTGTTTAGTTGTTTTAATATTTTGTAATTAGTTTCCCTCCCCTCGCTGGTAGCGTAGTGTGTGTTTGGGCCTGTGTGTGTGTCTAGTTTACTTTTACTTTTTTGACATTAGTTTAAGTAATTTCTAGGCTCTTAGGATGTCTGAACAACCTAAGGCTATTTTTTCGAAGTGCTCCGAGTGTGGCCATAAGCTTTCCCCTGCTGATGGCCACACTCGTCGATGCCTTGGGGTTGAACACCTCACTTCTGGATGTTCCATTTGTGCAGGGTTCAACCCCAGGGCATTGAAGGAGAGGAGGTCTAAGCTGGTCCTGGTGGGACTTTTGCCCCCGGACTCGGCTCCGACCTCCGCTCCTTCGGGGGGTACCGTGTCTACGGTTCCCTCCTCTCCAGCTCCCCCTCCTCCTCCTGGGACTCAACCTCCCTGTAGTGGTTCGGAGGAGAGGGAAGCTAGAAAGAAGGACCGGAGGGAGAAGCACCATAAGCGGCGGGCCGAGACCTCTGTGTCGGCCCCGCCTGCCAAGCGGGCTTCTCCTCCAGCCTCCTTGTCTGCTGGTTCTCCCCCTCCTCTGCTCCGGTCACCCGTGTGCTTTTCACCGGGACCTGAGGAGGAGGAGACCCGATCTCCGTCGAGGCTATCCAGGAGGCACTCAAGGCCTACCTCGGTAGCCTCGTCGAGATTGAGATAGTTTATCGGACGCTGATCTGGACCGGATGATGAGAAGGTTCATCCAGGCCCAGATGCAGATGGGAGTGCTCTTGCCTCCCCCCCTCTGGGGGGGAGCTCGACCCCTTTCTTTAAACCTATAGCTCCTTCTCCGACCCGCTACCCGGGTTCGGAGCAGTTGGAGCCGAGCAGCTTTGGAGCCGGGGGTGGGTCGGCGCCGATAGTACTTGGTACTTCGGATCCGACCCTGCCCTCGAGTGCTTCGGACCCGACCTCTCGGAGCCTGGATCCGAGCTTCGGATCCGGGGGGATCAGTGCTCCTTCGGCGCCATCTGTGTCGGAGCGCACTATCCCCTCGGATCCGAGTGCTTCGGCGCCGGCTCCGATCCACTCCTCGGATCCCAGGGGGAGCCGATTGTCGGATCCTTTGCTCGAGGTCGGCTCCCCCTCGGCTTTTGATGTAGTGGAGAGGGCCCTGTTGAGGGTTTCCGGACCCCCGGCACTTGCTTCGGCTCCGTCCCGCGCTCCATCTGCACTGGGCCAGGCTTCCACCATCCGGCCATTGGGACAGCCCGCTCCTTTGCCCCAAGTTGTTCCTTTGGAACAGGTCACTGCTTGCGAGGAGTCCTCTGACAGCCCCCCGCAGGAAGCCCCACGCAAGCATACGTGCAAAAGGAGGCACATAGACTCCCCCGAGTCTCTCACAGAAGACACGGACTTGGAGGAAGGGGAAGGCTCCCCAAGATCACCCCCTGAGGATGTCTCATTTGGAGACATCATGGAAATGCTTCGCATCGGGGGGGTGGTCTGCCCCCAAGTCTTCCTCGGAGGAGTCCGTGTTCTTGGAGGCATTTGAAGCGGGCCCGTCTACCTCTTGGATGTCCCCTCCTGCCGACCCCCTAGTGGACCTCATTACCACCAGGACGTGGAAGGAACCGGACACCGTGGAGCCAATCCCAAAAAGGCCCGACCGTATACTCAGTCCCCCGGCTGACCGTGCCCATTGGAGTAAGGGGCCTCCGGTAGATGCCATGTTGACGGCGGCTGCCACCAAGAGGGAACTTGCTCAGGAGAGTCCCTCAGTCCATCCCCCGAGCAAGGAGTCTCGGATGATGGACCGCTTGGGGAAGCGGATGTTTAGTTCAGCGACCTTCTCAGTAAGGGCGCTGAACTACCTGGCACATGTGATTAGGATGCAGCGCGATCTTATAAAAGAATACGCTGCATCCCCCCCAGAGTCCATGTCGGAGGAGGACAAAGTCTTGCACTCCACCCGTATGGCCACTCTCAGGTCCGTCACTAATACCTCTATGCGGCTACTGTCCCATGCTACGGAAGGGGCCGCTAGAGCCGCAGGGGCAGGCCTAGTTACCAGACGTCAGGCCTGGCTCCGTCATTGCGATTTCACGGAGCCCTTCAAGGCGTCATTTGCGAACGCCCCCTTCGATGGTTCTGCCCTCTTTGGCAAAACTGTTCGTGATACTTTGACCCAGAGTGAAAAGGACGGGAAGACGCTGTCTGCCGTCGGAATCTGCTTCTCTGTGCCCCAGAGGCCCTATTCTAGGAACCAAAAGGGCCAGAAGAAGATGTGGTTCCGGAAGTCGCAGCAATCCCAACCTGCTCCGGACAACCAGTCCTTCTGTGGCAGAGGAGGACAGGGAGGACGCCGCCCCAGGGGCAGAGGGGCTCCCAGGAACTTCGGGTCCAGAGAACCCTTCTCTGAACGGCCCGCACAGCAGCCCTGAAGGGTTGCCCGGCTGCTCCACTCTGGAGGCAGTCGGGGGACATTTTTCGGAGCACCTAGCGGCATGGGAGTCCATAACATCAGACCGCTGGGTCCTCCAGATCATATCCAGAGGATACCGTATCCCATTTCGTCACATGCCAAAATTGAAGTCCCTCCCCGACGTTCCACCCGGTCAGTGGGAGGCCGCTTTGGCAGAAATTGGCCATCTGCTAAAGAAAAGAGCCATCCAGCCCGTCCCCCCAGACCAGATCGGATCAGGGTTCTACTCCAGGTTCTTTTTAGTGCCAAAAAAGACGGGGGATCTAAGACCAATTTTAGACCTTTCAGTCTTGAACCTGGCAGTTCCCAAGGAGAAATTCCGAATGGTTACGTTGCAGTCTATTCTCCCCCTTCTGGGAGAGAACCACTGGATGTGCTCCATAGACCTCAAGGATGCATACTACCATATATTAATGGACAAGCGCTCCAGGAGGTTTCTCCGCTTCCGGCTGAGAGCCAGTCACTACCAATTCCGGGTCCTTCCCTTTGGTCTCACCACAGCCCCCAGGGTGTTCACCAAAGTATTAGCAGTGGTAGCGGCCCACCTGAGGCTTCAGGGGGTGCAGGTCTTTCCTTACTTGGACGACTGGCTTCTCACCGCCCCAACAAGGCATCTACTATTATTGGCGCGAGACTCCTTTCTCCATCTTGCTCCCCGTCTGGGCATCACAATAAATACAGAGAAATCCAACCTAGCACCTACACAGTTCATAGATTTTATAGGTGCCAGGTTAGACACGAGACGATTAAGAGCCTTCCTCACTGCGGACAGAATTCAGAATCTGCAGCTCAAGGTGCGGGCCATTCTCCACTCCAGCTCAGTTCCGGCGGAGTTGGTCCTGAGGGCTCTAGGGTCCATGGCGGCAGCAATAGCGCTTCTTCCCCTCGCCAGGTTCAATATGCGCATCCTTCAATGGACACTCCTAGTTCAATGGTCGTATCTTGCTCTTCCTATGCATCATCCCATTGCGATCAGCAAGGCTTGCAAGCGGTCCCTCCTGTGGTGGCTACACTCTCCAGATCTCCACGGAGGCCGCCCCTTTTGTGCTTCTCCCCCTCTCGCCACGGTGACCACGGACGCCTCCCGCCTCGGGTGGGGGGGCATTTTGCAGGCCGGACGGTCCAAGGCACGTGGAACGATTCAGAGACCTTACTGCATATCAACGTTCTAGAGATGAGAGCAGTGCTCTTAGGTTGCTAGCACTTCAGGCCTTTCTTCCCTTGGGAACAATTGCGATTCAGTCGGACAACATGTCCGTTGTCTGGTATATCAACAAGCAGGGAGGAACCAGGTCTTACCCTCTTTGTCGAGAAGCCATGAGAGTGTGGGAATGGGCAATCTCCACCAACCGCTTTCTCATAGCAACGCATATTCTGGGTCGGTCCAACATCCTTGCGGACAAACTCATTCGCACCATTCTCACCCCTTACGAGTGGTCTCTCAATACTCAGGTAGCGGAACGCATCTTCGCACGGTGGGGAACTCCTTGTTGCGATCTTTTTGCGTTTCCCTCAAACACCAAGTGCGACAGTTTTTTCGCTCTAATACCTCCTCCCGGAGGTACCCCAAGAGACGCTCTGGTGCATGCTTGGCCACCCGGTCTTCTTTATGCTTACCCCCCCTTGCCTCTGATGCTCCAAGTTCTTCAGAAAGCCTCTCGGTTGGGGTGCAGAATGATTCTCATTGACCCATTTTGGCCTCGACAGATCTGGTTCCCTTTCCTAAGGTCTCACTCAGTGAATCCTCCTTGGATTCTAGATCCCATTCCGGATCTGATATCTCACCCATCCCATCTATTAATCCCGAATCTGGACAACCTGAAGCTGACTGCTTGGCTGCTCCAGTTCCACACCTGATCAGGACTCCCGGTATTTCGTCCCCAGTTAAGGCCATCCTGGTGGCGGCTCATAAACCATCCACCAGGAAAGTTTACCGCAGCAAGTGGAAACGGTTCTCCTTGTGGGCGGAGCGGCAAGGTTTAAACCCCTTCACAGTTCCCCTTCCTCTGGTGCTTGACTTCTTAACCACTCTTTTTAATGATGGTGCCAGCAGTTCCACGGTCAAAGTACAACTTGCGGCAATTTCTCATTATCATATTGGTCACGACTCCATTCCTCTGATGTCTGCCAAATTGTGTAAGATTTTCCTGAAAGGTACTTTTCTTCTCAGGCCCCCTGTAAAGCAAGTGGTTCCTCCTTGGGACCTTTCTTTAGTCCTTCAGGCCTTGACCGCTCCCCCCTTCGAACCGGCGGCGACGGTAGATCTGAAATTTTTATCTTTCAAGACGGCCTTTTTAGTAGCCATTACCTCAGCCAAGAGAGTTTCAGAACTTCAAGCCTTATCGGCCAAGCCTCCTTACTTAGTCTTTCATCCGGACCGTGTATACCTCAGGACCAACCCGTCCTTTCTTCCTAAGGTAGCTTCTGAAGCAAATATTAATCAATCCATTAACCTCCCTGTTTTCTTTCCGAAATACCAAAACAAGAGTGAATACAAGCTTCATTCATTAGATGTTCACAGGCAACTTAGATTTTATCTAAACAGGACAGCTGGTCATAGGCAATCCGACCAGTTGTTTATTTCCTTTGCTAAATTTAATTTGGGCAAGCCAATCTCTAAAGTCTCATTATCATGCTGGATTTCGCAGTGCATCTTATTGGCTTATCAAGCTTCTGGAAGGCCCACACCGGAGGGAGTACATGCCCATTCAACCCGGTCAGTCTCTACCTCGGCGGCCTTTAAGGCTAGGATTCCTGTGGATATTTGTTCTGCAGCCACTTGGGCTTCATCTCATACCTTTATTTCCCACTACAAGTTGGATATTACATCTAGGGGTAGAGCATCCTTTGGCTCCGCGGTGCTCCGGAATATCCTTCCATGATGGCCGCCCAAGATTCAGGTAGCTGGGGACTCTGTCCCACAGGTTGCAGACAAATGAATCTCCTACTTCAGATTTAGAAGTTATGTACTCACCATAATGTTCCATCTGAGTAGGTGTATTCATTTGTCTGCAACCATCCCGCCCTCCTATCCCCCTGGCCTTTTCAGTTTCCTGCATATTATGTGTTACCCTTTTTAGGGTGTTCATGCTGTTGGCAAACTCGATCTGAGGTCATGTAAGGAGAGCAGGGCATTGTGGGTGAGGGGAGGAGCTGAGAGCTCGGATCCATAGCTGGAAAACCATGCCGGTTCGGATCCGATATCGGATCCATAACCCACAGGTTGCAGACAAATGAATACACCTACTCAGATGGAACGTTATGGTGAGTACATAACTTCTAATTCCTGCTCAGCAGGTAGGCCAGGGCTGTTATTTCAGTTATTTCAGTCCTAGTTCCACAAAAAAGAAGGCACCTGGCATCCTATCCTAGATCTTTCCATTCTGAACTCTTTTCTAGTAATTCCAAAGTTCAAAATGCTCACTCTGCATCAGTTTCTACCAATGCTAGAAAAGCATTCCTGGCTGGTAACCATGGATCTTGGAGGCTTATCTGCACATCCCTATCAGGGAAAGTTGCAGGCAGTGTCTTCGTTTCAAAGTGGGCAAGCAACATTATCAATTATCTGCGCTGCCCTTTGGCTTATCTACTGCTCCCAGAGTTTTCACGAAGTGTCTGGCCCCAGTCATTGCGTTTTGCAGGCAGAAGAAAATTCAGATTTACCCATACTTGGATGACTGTCTGATTCAAACAAGTTCTCAGGAGCAGCTATTAAAGGATCCGAATTTCGTAAAGACTCTTCTCTCTTCCCTGGGTTACACTTTCAACAAGGAAAAGTCAAAAATGGTACCATCCAAGGAGATAACATTCCTGGGAGCGAGTCTGAACACAGCCGCCAGATGATACATCTCACCCAGGAGAAGCAGACAACACTTTCAGTTTACTTCAAGGACTTGGCAAGCCTGTCCCAGCTCCCTGCAAGGAAATACCTGCAAGCTCTGGGATTCATGGCATCTTGTATTCTCATGATTTCATATGCAAGACTGCATATGAGGAAAATTGCAATGGCGCCTCAAGAACATTTAGTGTCAACACACACACGACCTGGATATGATGATCCCTCTGCTTCCATCTCTGTAGATGGAGTTTCTGTAGTGGGCAACAGCCTGTCTACAAAACAAGGGCATGCCCTTTTGGACACCTCCTGCCACTCAAGTTCTGACTACAGACGCATCGGACTATGCCTGGGGAGCACACCTGGATGGCAGATGCATACAGGGATGGTGGAATGCTCAGCAGATGCAACTGCAAATAAATCTAAAAGAGCAGATTGCAGTTCAACAAGCCTTACTAGCCTTCAAGCACCTTCTTTCTCCAGGGACCTTACTTGTCAGAACAGACAATACCACAGTCATGTGGTACATCAAGCAGGGAGGGACGCACTCTTACACCTTGTGCAGACAAAGCATGAATCTTTGGTCCATGGCAGTATCCCTGGACCTGCATCTCCTAGCACAGTTCCTTCCAGGAAGACTCAATGTTTTGGCAGACCAGTTGGGTAGGTGAACCCTGGATCCTCACGAGTGGCAGTTGTCCTCAGTTTTCTACAGCTTCATTCAACGTTGGGGCACAACTCAGGTGGATCTTTTCTCCTTCCCAGACAATCACCTTCTGCCTCTCTTTTGCACCAGACAGAATCACAGCAGGGCTTGGAGAGTGGATGCTCCATCCTTCCCCTGGATGTTGCTATCAGTTTACACCTTCCGTCCTCTTCTGCCCAGAGTGTTGTTGAAGATCAGGGACGAATGACCAAGGACTATTCTCATAGCTCCGAACTGGCCCAGACAGCATTGGTATATGCTGCTTTGCAGTCTCTCCCAATTCCCTCCTTGGCATCTTCCTCTGAAGCCAGATCTTTTGGTTCAGAAAGGGGGAATTATTCTGTATCCTCATCTTCAATCCCTTCACTTGGTGGTGTGGCTCATAGTTTGACTTCTTCCCTTTCCCAGCAGATGGTTGAAGTGCTGAGGGAGGCCTAGCACTAGGAAGTCCTACACTGGCAAATGGGAAAGGTTTTCTCATTGGATGCAGGCTAGAGGGGATTCTTCCTCTGATCTTGGAATACCGCACTGAATTGCTTCAGGGTGGTCTTTCCTTTTCTTCTATCAAGCTCCATGCTTCAGCCATTTCTGCTCATTGTTCTCTAGAACAACCCTTTCTCTCTCATCCCTTGATGAAAATGTTTCACAGAGGTGCTTGTAACTTAAAAACTCCTAGAAGGGCACCTACTCCAGCATGGGATCTTAATTTTGTTCTAGAAAAACTCACTCTTCCTCCTTTTGAGCCAGCTGCCTCTACAGATTTAAAGTTTCTCTCTTGGAAGACTGCTTTCCTCTTGGCTATAACTCCAGCAAGGAGGGTTTCGGAGCTGCAGGCTTTGATGGCTATGGAGCTTTTTATTATTTTCCATCCAAACAGGGCCTGTTTGAGAACTAATCCCTCCTTTATGCCCAAGGTGGTTTCTAGCTTGACTCTTAATCAGTCCATACTCCTTCCTATCTTCTTTCCTAATCCTCGAAATAAAGGTGAAAGGATCCTGCATTCTCTTGATGTGCACAGACAGCTCTGGACAGGACTAAAGACCTTCAGAAATCAGCTCAGTTATTGGTCAGTTTTGCCCCTGGAGCTCAGGACAAGGCTATTTCTAAGCCAACATAAAACAGATGAAGAATACACTTGATTTATTATACCTCTAGCGCTTCAGCAAACACCTTCAAGGAGTATAAAGCATAGCAAACAAGACAATTAACTAAACATCAATTAATTAGCCAATAAACATTAAAAAATCAAATTAAAAGCCTCCCGTTACATTCTACATTAATAGATACTTTATCTCCTCAGGGTCTTAATGTAGAATGTAACGGGAGGCTTTTAATTTGATTTTTTTTTAATGTTTATTGGATAATTGATGTTTAGTTAATTGTCTTGTTTGCTATGGTATTTAAACTGTGCTTATTTTGCTATGTTTTATACTCCTTGAAGGCTTTTGCCGAAGTGCTAGAGGTATAATTGAGTATATTCTTTGTCTATTTTATGTTCATCCTTTTTTTTTTTGGTTGGTGTTTTGTTTATTTCTAAGCAAACGATTTCCAAGTGGATTGCACATTGCATCAACTTTTGTTATTCTTTTCATGGCAAGGTTCCTCCTGGTTAGGACCCACTCAACTAGAGCAGCTTCCACTTCTGCAGCCTTTTTAAGGGGTGTCCCTACTAAAGATACTTTGGAGGCTGCCACTTGGTCTTCTGTTCACACTTTCACAAAACATTGTAATTTGCCTCTGTTTTCCAGAACCAGGGCAGGGTTTGCCACTGCTGTGTTGCAGGGTATTATCTCCAACCCTTGATTCTGTTGGTTCCTCCTCCGTTTTCTCTGGGCTTTGATAATCAACCCATTGGTTAGGACTGCAACAGTGAAACACGATGAACATAGTACAGTTGTGTACACTTACCATAAATGTAGAAGTTCGAGTATATTCACTGTTGCAGTCATGGTTTCCCTCCCTCCTTCCCCCTTTTTGGTCCTCTCCTATTTTTTTTCCTGAGGAGCAGGCTGAATTGGATACTGTTTGCCAATTGGCATTTGGCTTAGCCTTTTTTCTGGGGGCTTCTGACTGTTATGGCAAGAAAGACTGAGGAAGTGACGTTGGCTGCCTCCTTTTGTATCGGACGCCCTGACGTCCTTTACAACCGACGGCACTTTCTTACCTTTGGTATTCTGGCCGACTGAAGGCTACCAGGAGCCTGATAACCCATTTGTTAGGACTGCAACAGCGAATACACTCAGACATCTACATTTATAGTAAGTGTACACAACTGTACTTTTCAGCAGCTTGAAAATTCATTTTTTGCAAAACTATCTTTTTGGTTACTATCACATCAGCAAAACGAGTTTTGGAACTACAAGAACTTTCATATGCATACTGCCCTTTATTTTCCATAAGGACAGTTTCATTGAGGATGAATCCCTCCTTCCTCCCAAGGTGGCTTCAGAATCCAACCTAAACTAACAAATTAATTTGCCAGTATTCTTCTCAAACTTTGCTAATAAATGAGAACACCCTACATACCTTTGATGTCCGTGGACAACTCAAGGTTCAACACTTTACTAAAGACTTTAGAAAATCAGACCAATGAATTGTATTCTTTTCAAAGGCAAAGCTAGGAAGCATGTCTAAAGTTATCCTTTCTATATAGCTAGCAGATTGCATTTCTTTTGTGTATAAGACAAAAGGGCGGTCTTTACATTCTACAATTAAAGCTTACACTACCAGGGCAATGGCAGCTTCAACAGCATTCTCAAAAAAGAGTACCTGTCAGTGATATATGTGCAGCAGCCACTTGGGCTACAACTCATACCTTTATATCTCATTATAATTTGGATGTGCAGTCTAGGACTTGCACAGCCTTTGGCTGTGCCATACTCTGGAATGTCCTTCCTTAAGTCTACCCAGGCCCTTTTTCGGTAGCTTAGGAATCTGTCTGACATGTTGAATCAGACAAAATTAGACATCGGATAGGAAAGTTATGTACTTACCATAACAATAGATTCATGCTGTACCAGCCTCCCCACTTGCGTCTTATTTTCATTTGGTTCAATTCTCTTTCCTCGTTTTGCCTTCAAAATTGTCATTTTTCCTCTTCTGGGAATTGACCAGACATTGTTGGGAACCTGTTTGTCTCTTGTTCCACTTTCATCTATAGTGGATAGTGTACAATATCCCTTTTTTCTTCATTCCTTCCTAAGATTGTTAGAGATCATTTGGAATCCGTCAGCAAACTCAATCTGAGGTAAATCACGAAGGGAATTGTTGGTAGGGCAGGAGTCAAAGCCCTTATATCCAATCCCCTGTTACAAGGCACAGAGATCAGATCCAGCTGTATCTGACACCCCACATGTTGAACCAGATAAAAATAAGACAACACAGATCTATCATTATGGTAAGTACATAACTTTTATTTTTAGGGCTGTTAGTGGTTCATGTTTTAGATTACATGTCGGGTACATGTAATTAGTTTTTAGGTTAAAGGAGAGAGACTATGATCTTGTAAGAGTTTGAACAGTTGAGATCCTAAGAGAAAGTCTGCTCTTTGATTAACTGAGTGCCAGATTACCTTTTTTAGTGTTACTGTATACAGTGGTGGTCATTTCTTGTGGAGTATGTAATCTACATATTTTGTTTTCCAGTGTTTGAACAGTGGTGGAGTTTTTAGTAGAGACTGCTGATATAAGTGAGGCTGAATTTCATTTGAAGAAGCAAGATTCCTTTTTCTATTACAGACCTGGTGGAGTGTGAGAGGAAATGGGATGTTTTTATGTGCCCAGAAAAGTAGGAGATTGTTTTACATACATTATCAAGATACAGGTGGAAGTGAGGTGTCTAACCAGAGACCGAGACACTTGAAAAAGAAGACTTGCTCTAAGGGATGGTTGTTCTGATTATAGATTGTTTTCCTGGATCTGCTGAGTTTTTGTTTAGTACCAAAAAGTACAGAGTTCGTTTTGGAAGTATTTAGTATGAGTTTTTTTAAACACCTTTATTGAATTATCACTTGTGACATAGGCAGATTTACATTTATAGAAAAGCAATCAAACTGTATTAAGAAATTGACATTAACAAACCTTCTACTTCACATATATTGCTATATATATAACTTAAGCAGCATTACATAAATTATTCAGTTCCTGCCACCTTTTTAAAAGAAACATCTTTATTAATTGATCACTTACATAGGTCTCAACATCTTAAGTGGCCAGTGTGGAACACAGACCCTAACAATGTGTGACAAATGGTCAAAATGTGGAACACCCTATTTTCACACTGCGCGAAACGTGCCATTGCCATAGAGCATGGTAGAACTGTAAAATTCGATAACACACACTTCTCAGATCCAAAAACCTTTATTTGATAATCTGCAATACCATAACCACACCATAAGTAAATGGAACAGCACTTTACAAAAATAAAAATGACATTTACTACATTTTCTAAACGGACATATTGCAATTCACACAAAGTTTAGACTAAGTTAAACAACATCCTTTCATACATCAGATTTAGACATATTGTATGCTGTTGTGGCTTTCTTGGCAGCCTCTAAAGCATGTTTTGACAACTTAATATCACAGACATCCAGTTCTTCATTCACTTTAACTGCCAACAAAGAGTTCAGTGTTTTTACACTCCGAGACTGACGCAGTTCAGTTTTCACTTTCCGCACCATACTAAATGCTCTTTCCGCTTGTGCATTAGAGTGCGGCAAGCAAAGTAGGCTCATCATCAGCTGTTTAAAGAGTGGCAGTTTCCCTTCAGTGCAAAGGTCCCTCAGAAAGTGTGCCCAGTACTGTGACACACATGAGTGGGGCCCATCTACTGGGCCTATCAGATTCCCCGTGTCCTCGAGCTGATATTGGGTGAACTCATCGATTAGTTGTTCAGCCTCAACATCATTTTCACATACACCCAGATGGAAGCCAACATCTTTGACAAGTCCTGAAGAAATGTCCAATTTTATGGATGGATTAATAAGTAATGCAGCATCTTTCAGTAAGTGATCCTGCATGGGAAACGTTTTCAGCATTTTCTGCAGCACTGCAGCATAAAAAGCTGTAACTTTTTTTATAAAAGTTAAATTCAATGACTGTGCCGGCAATATCCTCCTCATGGCTGTTCATGTACTGCTTGACTTCATAGCCAATCCGCAGTTCACCATTTGGTAGAACACAGCTACTGTCAGTCAAGACTGCCACATCACTGTGTTTGATTAGTCTGACAGTAGCTGCAGGTCTGAGGACTCTGCCAGCGTATTGCTGCAGAGTTTATGCACAGTGGCATGCAGTGTCAGTAGCTGAATTTCTCTGCTCTGAAGCTGTATTTTGAACTCCAATAAGGGTTCCAGTGCATACTTAAGGAACATAAAAATCATATGCACTTCATGACTCTGATGTAATTTCTAAAAACCTGCAATCTTAGCAGACCTTGGCTCTGCAGACAGAAAATACGAATTTAGAGCTGGCCACATGTCCAGGGTTCTGGTAATAATCTTACCAAGACTGAGCCATCTAGTAGGTGCATGTCTAATGATCTTGAGGGGGAGTCAGTATCTGTGAACAAAGCAAATTCCTGAAGTTTTTGTTGTCTTTGTGCACTAGAACTGAAATGGCAGTACACATCTGATATAAGTTCAACTGGTGAATGTAGTGCTTTTACAGCAGCCTTACTGCAGAGATCTGCCAAATGGCAGAGACACCCCATGTTTATAATTGTGGGCTTCACCTCCTTTAAACAAGACAGCACCGAATTGTGTTTTTACAATCACTGAGGCAGCATTGCCTGAAGAAAATAAACTAGTAGTAAGAACACTCAGCGACACATCAATAACTCCAGTTTAATGTAAAAAAGGTAAAAAAGTAAGCGCTTTCGCGACCACACGCTGTTGCTTCATCAGACAGAGTAAAAATGCATCGTAGTATATATAAGCAATTAACAGCATATTGTCATCTAATTAATTCTAGTATATCTTTAAAATGCATACTATAAATTCTAGAATCTAAAACAGTACAGCTTGTCTAAATACTTTAAAATACAAGTAAAATGAATGTTGAAGTCTCCTGGCTTTTAGGAAGGGTTTGATAGAGAAGGCACCATTCAGACCTGGGTATGTATCTGCATTTAGTAACAGTATCCACTTTTGCTCTGCTGCCTCAGTTATATTGTCTATATCTCCCCCTCTAGGATTCACATTAAATACTTGAATGATAAAAAACTTAAAACTATGTGAAGAATCCTTATGTTTCACGTGATTTGCTAGTGCACTTTAAAAAACCTGTTTGTTTTACCTACATAAAAAAACATGACATTTTGTGCAAAAGGCAAAGTAAACTAAATGCATTGTGCTACAATCACCATAGTAGTTCAAACTAATGGTAAAATGTTTAAATGGATGTGTATATATTGCTTTCGAATAGATGTACTGACAAGCAAAACAATTTCTGCATGAGAAAGTACCTGCTCATGCAGATTCATAGATTCTATTCACCTTAGGTTTATTGCAAAGATGTCTCAAGGATTCCTAAATGTAAAAGTAGGTGTGTCAGTTATAGTATTCTGAAGTTCAGGAATAACTCCTAAAATATTCCAGTTCTTTTTTAGCATGTTGCAATAATCATTGATACCACTTGAGTATTGTAACACTATTCTAAAATTATTTCTGTGTGTCCAAGCCTCCTGTATAGTATTATCAATATCTTTTTCACAATAACCTCTTCATGAATTCTTGTTTAGTAATATTGAGTGCATCTTGTGCACCTGAATCATCATTGTGTAATCTTAAGACTCTGTAAATCTGACCTTTCAACATATTTCGAGGAATATGCCTAGGGTGCATACTGCTCTTGTGGAGGAGGGCATTTTTCCTTGTAGTTTTTTTGTAAATGCTACTGCGTACGGTTTAAATCAGATTTCCGTAGAGTCACATCTAAGAATTCTGTTTGATCTCCAGAATATTGATAACTGAATTTAAGAAAATTGGTAGTACTATGCATATAATCAATCAGTCGTGCTAATTCTAAAGCACTTCCTTTCTACAACAAAAAAATATCATCCACAAAGCGAACATACCATGCAATATTCCCATAAAATTCGTTAGTCTCTGACAAAAAAGTAGATTGTTCCCATTGCACCAAAGCTAAATTGGTGTAGCTGTTGGCACAGGCTGTGCCCATGGCTACGTAAATTTTCTGTAGGAAAAATTCATTTTCAAACATATAGTCATTGTTACCTAGAATAATCTCTAGTAAATTACAGATTAATTTCACATCATCAGTACTAAAAGTGCTATTCAAAGTAAGAAAACTTCTAATCATATCAATCCCCTATTCATTAGGGATAGAAGTAAACAAGGATTCTGCATCCAAAGTCACAAACATGTAATCACTCTCTAGAGTAGAGAGCCTATCATGCAATCTCTCTAAAAAAGTCTTGGTATCTTTTAAAATAGTATAACAACTATCAAGTAGTGTGTGTAAAGTATGCTCAACGTATATGGATAGAGGCTCAGTGCACCCCCACCCGACCCTATGGGTCTCAGTGGTGGGGGGAACACATTCTTGTGTAATTTTGGTAGGCGACAGTGTGTGGTCGCAAAAGCGCTTATTTTTTACATTAAACTAGAGTTATTGATGTGTCGTTCATTGTTCTTACTACTAGTTTATATTCTATTTTTTATTACACTCAACCTTATCCTCGAACCATCCTTGTACTTTACACGTTGTCTGAAGAAAAGCCCACAATGTTGGAAACTGGAATGTTAAATTTTGTCAGAGTGGACATTAAAGAATCAAACATTGCTTGTCCAGTTCCTGACACACATTCTGGCATATGAAGGAACCTTATCACATTTTTGCTTGCCTTTACATTAAGGTAACCAACAAGGATGACCAGTTTGTCATCTCCCATGTCTGTGCTTTGGTCCATATACACACAGAATGGTGATTTCTGGCAGGCTGCTGCAGCATCATTCTGGTAATGAGGCCCCAGAACATCCTGTGCAATGCATGATGCCTTCATCGCTCCACATGTCATTTTACGGAGAACATCTTGATCCTCTCCACACACCAGAAATTTCAGGATGTGTTCTCCTGCTGCAAATGGTAAGTTGTGTTTAGCAAGGAGAGACACAAAACCAACCTCTGCCTCAACCACCTTTGTACTTGTTAAACTCTAAGGTCTAAAGAAATCCACCATAGATCTTCCAGCTGCATGCTTGCAATTTTGCCTGTGTTTCTCATTGTTGGCATGTTGTTACAGATCATATTGGCCCTTGTGATGGATTGTGAAATCCGTGTTACAAGTCTTGCAGAAGGCAAATTTCACTATGTGTCTACTCATAGAAAGCCAGTCAAAGGCACTTGCCCAACCTGGCTGAAAAATTGTGTCTCTTCTCTTCTTTGGGGTGCGATCTATATCTACATCCTTGTCCTCACTGTAATCTGGGTAGCCTGTACCTAGGTTTGTAAAACAGTGGTGTTAAACAATGAAACAAATGGGGCTATAGTGCAGAAAGACAAAAAACGAAGACCAAACTAGTAAATCCAGAAAAAATCTGCACACAAAGCTGGAACCAGTGATAATACGTCAGCAGACAGTTTTTATTTAACACAAGGTTAGCGCTTTAATCTGGTGTCAATCACCAGACTTCATCAGACAATATTAGAAATCACAACCCTTCTTAAAATACTCTTCCCAATTAAAACATCTACCAATAGAATAACTGATATATTTAAGCACTTCATTGCATCACTGAAAAAACTTTTAAAGCAATACTTTCCACTTTTACTTTGTTACAGTTCATAACCTTAAATTGAAAATAAAAAAGTTTCCCGGTACTAAGATAATACCACAATAAATATAAATGTTAGATCAATATTTACATCTACCCTGTTATTAAATACAAAGTTAATATATAATTCAATAAACTTTGTTTCTGAAATTACATTACTTTAAATATAAACAGTAGTGTTCATAATCAAACATGTTAATGAATATAAACCAACTAAATTATTGCGTAATAAAATATGTACAAAATTTATAAAAGTTGTATGAAAATAAATCCATAGAACTCTATCTATCAAAAGTTCTTAACTTCAGCTTACTTGTGATGGATATAATGTCGTTTAACCCTGGTGGTGAATGAGCATTTAAATGTAATTGCCGCCAGGTCTCTCTGTCCTATAAAAAAAGATTCCATGGACCACCCCTTGTTTCACTCTTTATCTGTTGTAACACCACAAATTTAAAACTCTGATTTGGGTTTGCCTTAACATATTTATATAGTGCATTTTTTTCATCCTTTTGCTTTATTTCATAAAAATGTTTGTATATACGTTGACCTAATTTTCTTTGTGTTTTACCTATGTAAAAAGCACTACATTGGCTACAGATGCCGACATAAACTACAGCATGTGTATAACAACTATATTTCCCTTTAATATACATCACTTTCCCTCCTATCTTAACAGTTGAAGTTTTCATAACATGTTTGCATTGTTGGCAAAACCCACAAGTTGACATATGTCCTTCATGTCCACTTTTTTAGGTCTTTCCAACAAACTTTTCAAGTTGTTACCTTTTCTAAAAACAATATCAGGGCATAAACTAAATGTATATACATTGTTTTTTCTTGCATAAGAATGTACTAATTTTTCTTCATGACATCTTGTATAATATGACTATCTTTTGAATATGTACAAACAAAAGGACAAAAATCTTTTTTAATAGTAAAATTGTTATGGGAACCTACTGCTTCATCTAGGATCCCCTGCTTCCTCTCCTATTTCAACTCTGGGGTATTATTACTGGTTCCAGCTTTGTGTGTGGATTTTTTCTGGATTTACTATAGTGCAGAAAGGAAAATTAGGAAATGTCCTTAGTAGCAAAGATACAAGACAATAGGGCCATAACCTACCCATATCACTAGAAGTTTCCTGCCTTTGCACCCTCTTCTCTTGCTCATCTCTGCTCCTTTTGTTTACTATAAAGGCCTGAATGCTTCACTTCCTTGCTTTAACGACACTTTCAATCCTCTGGTGCTCACTTGCCCACCTAACCAGTGTTGCAGAAGGGAAGACTGACTTTCATGACATTCAGTACTCAAAGCACCCTTGATTATCTCAAAATCCATGCCAAGGATAAACGCATCCAGCTTAACAAAGGCACTTGCAACACACATCATGACAATACTACTTGCATTGTACATTCACCACTTTAGATGTGTTCTACCCTGTCCTACAGCCAGGTGTGGGCCTGGCAAATATGCCTAAAAAGGTTCTTAAAACCAGGGCCCTCTGTGCTTTTACAAGAATGTGCCATTTAAGACAAAGAATTCAAAATCAAGTTACACAAAGTTCTAGCAAAACAAAACTGGATACGTTAAAGCATTTCATTACTATAACTCACTTTTGACATACATTTGGACATGCTTCTCAACCTCTTAGTGCAAGAAAACTGGACAAAGCCCAACATGAGGGACAAGCAGCACAGAGACTTTAAATATTGCTCTTATAACCTTAGAAATATTGCTAGAAATATTGATCTTATAAACCTAGAAAGTTGCTAGAAGAGGACCTGTCTTAGCATACAGTTTCTCCAAAAAAGACAATTACTTTCAGAGAATTATTAGGGGGACAAGCAGCGGAAACATACAAACACTTCTAATATTGCCCTTATAAACCTAGAAAGTTGCTAGAACAGGACCTGTCCTGGAATAGTTTCTCAAAAAAAAAAAAGGCAATTACTTTGAGACGTACTAGGGGGACAAGCAGCAGAAACACACAAACACTTTAAATATTGCTCTTATAAACCTAGAAAGTTGCTAGAACAGGACCAGTCAACATACAGTTTCTCAAAAAAAAAAAAGGCAATTCCTTTCAGAGACGTTACTAGTGGACAAGCAGCGGAAACACACAAACACTTTAAAAGCTGCTCTTATAAACCTAGAAAGTTGCTAGAACAGGACCAGTCTTGGCATACAGTTTCTCACAAAAAAGGCAATTACTTTCAGAGACGTACTAGGGGAACAAGCAGCAGAAACATAAAATAGACATACTAGGGGTACAAGCAGCAGAAACAGACACTTTAAATATTGCTGTTTTAAACTTAGAAAGATGCTAGAATAACAGGATTTGTGTTGGCATACAAAAATTAGTATCTATCACTTCAGAGACATTATAGGGACAAGCAGCACAAAATACTGAGACTAAATATTACTTACACACTTAGAAAGTTGCTAAAATAGCAGGATCTGTGCTAGCATACCACTTCTAAAGGGAAATATTTTCAACCATTACACCTAAAAGCCTAAAACACTTACCTCTGCTCTGCCTATACACACGGTACCACTTCAGCAATACAATCCAAGCACAAATAATCCAATTCCACCACGGCACAAAGTTGATATTCCTCCCAGTTGTTGAGCAGCGTAGCAGAAAGATAAACTTCAGCCCTTCTATTCTGACAAAGCAAACAGACTCCTCTCGCTGAGTCGCCTCTCCAGGCAGGCTAATTTCCCCTTCTGACTCCCGTCTTCTCCCCGATGTCTTCGTCTACAGCCAGCCACTCCTTCCTTCCAGCCAAGTGTTTTCATCTAGTCAGTTGAACCTACAAAGTAAAATCCCTGATTCCTGAAAGCCTTTTTCAAGCCATTATTTTGGTGCGAAAAGGCTTCCAGGAACACGATTGGCCTGTATTTGGGAGCCCTCATTGGCCCCCGTCCTCCTCAGATTCTCTGCTTGATTGGCTCGTAGACAGAGTTCGCAATTGGCCGTAAATGCAGTCTATGAGCCAATCAAAAACTGAGGAGCACAGCCAACGCAGAAGGGCAGCAGAGCTATGCATTGGTTTGTATACCACAATGCCGATTGGCAGTAATTGTGGTATACAAACCAATCATAAGCTATGTAGTGGAGCCACAGCTGTTCAATGCAGAACAGCGGAACAGTGGCTTCACTCTTCATTAAATGCGGAGCATTCCGCATAATCCGGAGCACTTGGGTGCTCAGATCACTTACGATATAAGCAATTATACTTTTATATGAATGAAAACAAACCACACCGACACAATCCTAGTTGCAAGCGTTTTACATCACAAACCATGCTGAGACACTCCCAGTTGCAAACATTCTACGTCACTTATCTAACCAATCATTTTCAGTCAAACATTACATAGTTCATTTAAGTTCTGCCTTCTTTTAAACTTCATTCCTCCCATGTATGTGTTCTTCCCACAATTCACATTTTTTTCCTATGTAGTTTGCTCCTACCCCTTTCTAAATATCTCCGTTCCAGTTGTTATAGCTCTTACTAAATTCACTACTTCTAATATAATTGGTTTAGAGTTTGATTACCATTTTCTCGTAATTGCTTTATGGTAGCCACCATAATTAGACGCATCAAGGCCTTACCCTGTCTGGGCAATTCTGATTCTGTATCATAGAGCAGAAAAATCATCTCCATCTTCACACCAGTATGTCCACCCAGCATCTCCAGTCGTGCATCCTGCAGGGAATATTTAAAGTCCACCAACCCACCGCACTACTAGAAAATGTTCCCAAGTACCTGTTTCTTGCCTGTCACACCTCCAGCATTTGTCTGTCTACCTGAAGAAAAATTCTCTGGAGTCTACCTGAGGTATAAAAATATCTATGTAAACATTTCCAAGCAAAAATCCTAAATCTACATTTTGTTGCATATTTGGGAGACATACGTATATCCTCTGTGTTTTTTTTTTTTTTTTGTGTGAATTACTTATCCAGTCTCTCTTTCTAATCCTTTCTAAACTACTCTGATGAAGTCTTACAGTTATCATGCAATATTTTATATGCTGTACTAATTATTCCTTTTTTAATGGCAACTTCTGTTCTAGATTCTACAAAAGCTCTACCAGTGCTGTTTTTTTATTTAGACCCCCTATTTCTTTCTCTTTGCCTATGCTCTGATATCAATCCTTGATAGGGAAGGCAGTCTGTAACCTGCAGTCCAAGTAAATTCTTGGCCTCTTCCCATTCTGTTAGCTTTCCCTCTCTAGTTATTTGCTCACAATACCTTGGTTTCTTTGCCAGTTTTATCCAATAAGTTCCAGCCCCCTCTTCCCCTCTTGCCTATTGTCTGTATTCCTAATTGCAGCTGTCCCTATTGGCAGAATCTCCTCTCTCCATTCCCATGCTGGCTTAGTTCTTAGAATACTGTCTGTTACTTTATGGATATAATATTCTGTATGATTACTGATATTCTCCTTAAAGGCCTGCATCCAAAATACCAGTCTCTCCTTGTTTCTTGAGCTTCCCCCTGTTTCAACATCATCCCTTTCCACCTTGAATTATAGATCTGATGTTGTCAATCTTCACTTAATTCTTGACTGTGGGTTTGGTTCCATATCTTGGAAGTGACTCTGCCGTTATTCCAGCTTGCACCTTCCAGAAACTCTCGAGCTTAGCTTTACCCATAATGCTGCTCTCAGGATTACCTCAGATCTCGTTTGTCACTTTTAGTGCCAGAAGCGTTTTTCCTGTCAGCTCCCAAGTGAACTAATTTCATTTAAAATTGTAAGTGTTCTTTTCTTTGAAAGCCTTTATTAGTTCGTCGTTATCTTTATTTCGCTTACCCAGCTCCTCCTTTATTAACACTGTGTTTTTCTTCCAAATACCATTGTTGGTAGTCCCTCTTTCTTTCACTTTCTCTTCTCTTTACCTTTTCAGTAAACCTTCAGTACCATTGTTGCTACTTTTTTCTCGCTAACTTCCCTATTTACCACTAGCGTAAACATTCCATACCACTGTTGGTATGTTTCTTTCTTCCTAGTTTTATTAAAAAAAAAAATTAAAACTGATCTTCCCTTTCCTTCTTTTTGTGTGTGTCTGTGTGTGTGTATATGTCTTCTGATATGTCAGAGAAGGCTAAGGGTACTTCTGGCTTCAAAAGATGCCAGAAGTGTGATAGGAAATTGCCAAATTCTGAGAGACGCACTGTGTGCCCACTGCTTGGGCCCGGTGCACCTTCAAGAAGACTACGCTATTTTTCACAGCTTCAGTCACTGGGACCTTGTGGAAAGAAAAAATAAGTTGATTTTGTAAGGCCTTATTAAGTCTGACTTTGAGGCCATATGTGGTTGTAGAAAGTCTAAAACTAATGTTAGCTCCCCTCCTTCCTCTTCGTCGAAACATGATGGATCTAAGAAGAGTAGCCGGTCAGTTCAGGCAGTCCCGTTGGTACCACCATCTAAGATGACTAAAACTTCCCTGGCTTCCAAAGTTCCAGTAGAACCTAATGGGAAATTGCTTAAACCTTCAGTGCCACTCTCTACACTGACTATTTCAGCACCGACTATTGCTACTGACACAATGACTTCAGCGCCTTTTCACTCCTCGGCTCTAGCTCTGTTGGAACCAAAGGAATTTTGTTTTACAGACAGACCCTGAACTAGATACTCCTCATTTGTAGACCAAACTCTAAGCCCGTTCTTGGAAAAGCCTAGATCCCTGTTGGTCTTTTTGGTCCATTCCACCAAGAGCCTCATGGAGTCTGATGTTTTGTGACTGGTGGACCAGCTCCTGTCGGAGAGGGGGGGTTAACTACTACTTTGGTTCCTAGCCTCCATGGCTCTGGAACCTTACCTGTCTCATCACCTGTTTTTGTTCCTCCTGTGACTCCAACTGTACCTTCAGAGTTCCCGGCTCCAATAGTCCCAGTTTCTACTGTGTTGGTGATAGTTAGATCTTCATGTCGTGCACCAGTAACTACCCTGAGCTCTTTGGTTCTGTCAGATCCAGAGACCTCTCGGGGTTGAAGCTTCACTGTTGCTTCTGGGGAGCATGGATTCACACTGGTGGTGTTGGAACTGTCCACGCTCCTCTGGACATTGGCATGTGGGCTGGACTCCACCTTTTGCTTTGGAGGTGGCTTCCTCAGTGGGGGGTGGGACCATGGTTCAAAGCCATTCAAGTCTATCTCTGTTCCAGGCTCCCATTCCTCTATGGGGGAGGCCTGCTTTCCAGGCCATGGGTATGGTCTTGTCCACTGTGAGCTTACAGTCGATACCACTCTCATTGGGCCAACATCTTGGTTCTTCCCCTCATCTAGAGCTGCCTCCAGCCTCTGCCCTGGGATAGCAGGCACAGAAACCTCAGGATTCAGCCACGGTGATTGTCATTTTCAGACACCTCTCCATCCCATCCCATCGAGGAGGTGCCCTTGAAGAGAAAGTGCAAAAAGAAGCACTTGGACTCCCCTGAAGAGTCTTACACAGAAGATATTGATTTCAATGAAGGGGAAGGTTCCCCAAGGTCACCTGTGCAAGATGTCTCATTTGGAGACATTTTAGAAATCCTGAAACAGAGGGGTGGCTGGACTCTTCCTATCGGTCTTCCTTGGAGGAATTTGTATACCTGCAGGCTTTCCGTGCCTGACCATCTTCCTCTTGGATCTCTCCTCCCACTGACATTCTAATTATATTTATTGCGCAGTATTGGCTTGGAAGATACCTGATTCCATTGAGCCAATACTTGAGACCAGACCACATTTTGTCAGCTCCTGTGGATCACCAACACTAGGCTAAAGGGATACCAGTAGATGCCATGGTGGTTACAGCAGCACTAAAAAGGAACTTGCTGATGAAAGTCCTACTATCTGTCCTCCTAACAAAGAGTCTAGGATGATAGATTTCTGAAGCGTGTGTATGCTTCATTGACTTTTGCACTCAGGTCCTTGAACTTAATAGCACATTTTGTGAGACTCCAACGAGACCTGATAAAGGAGCTATCAGATACTATGACAGGAGCTGTAGCTGAGGGAATGCAGGATAAAGTAGCTTCCCAGTTGGCAACTCTTGATTCAATATGTAATTCATCCATGAGGCTCATTGCACATACAGCCGGAGGGATGGCTAGGACAGTGGGTTCTGGTGTAGCCATGAGGAGACACGCCTGAATGCTCTTATGAGAGTTTGTAAAGCCATTCAAGTCTTCTTTCTTCAATGCTCCTTTTGACAGAACATCCCTTTTTGGTCCCAAAGTTAGAGAGACCCATGCCACATGTGAGAAGGATGGAAAGACCCTTTCTGCCATGGGTGTACACTTTTCTACTCCTCAATAGTCTTACTCCAGGAACCAGAGGAGTGGGAAGCTATGGTTCAAAAAGTCCCAAGGACCTTTCCAGGACTCACATGGCAACAACTCCCCTGGGGCAGAGGCAGGAGTTGCAATGGAAGAAGCCATGCTTGAGGCAGAGCTGGCCTGCAAAATCTGGGTTCCAGGGATTTGTTTCCTGGTAACTGCTATCAGCGTTCCTGAATGAAGGCCTGATTTCTGTCCTCTGGAGGCAGTCGGGGGACGATTATCCCTGCACCTATCTGCCTGGCTAAATATAACAGACATTTGCGAGTAGAGGATTATAACCAGAGATTACAATATCCCATTTTCTAAAACAACTCAGACAACCAGAAAGAATCCTAGATGTTACAACCAGTCACAGGGATGCAGCAGTATTAGAAAGCTGTGCCACCAGACCAAATAGGATCCAGAGTTTACTCAAGATTCTTTTTAGTGCCAAAAAAAAAAACGGGACTGGAGACCGATTTTGGATCACAGTGTGTTGAACAAGTCAGTTCAACAAACCAAATTCCGGGTGGTTGTATTTCAGTCTATACTTCCTTTCTTGGGAAAAGTCAGTTGGATGTGTATTATCACATACAAATAAACAAGCTCTCTAGAAGATTCCTGCATTTCTGGCTGGGAGCCAGTCATTATCAGTTCAGAGCCCTGCCCTTTGATCTCATCACTGGCCCCAGGGTGTTCACCAAATGCTTATCAGTGGTAGGAGCTCACTTCGGGTCTGTATTAGATTCTCAAAAGCGGACAATGTCGAATCTGACATTGTCGACATGAGAATAGCGAAACTGCTGCACAAGTAAGTGGAAATCTCCATAAGGAGAGATTTCCATTTACTTCAATGTAGTGCGGTCTCGGAGTTGGTATATTTAAGTAGTGGGGTGTGGGGGTGCAGGGGGGCTTGTCCCCCTGCCCTACACTGTTTGTTTATTTTTTTGTTTTTTATTTTTTTTTCTGAACATTCAATGTTTTAACAGTTCGATCACTAAAGGTTGACCTTTAGTGATTCAAACTGTTAAATATTCGATGTTCTAATATAGACCCGCTCACTTCAGACTGCAAAGATTCTATGTGTTTCCATACCTAGACCCCCCCCCCATTTTACACACAGGCTGTATGTTCGTTACAGATTGGCTTCCAAGTAAGGAACTTTTTGTAACTTGTTCTAGTGCTTTTGCACACAGGCAATTCATTGACTTGGAACTTTGGAAGTACCTACTGAAGAAGCGGAACATATAGTTGTCAGTGAATGGAGTGGAAGTGACTTCCAATGAATGAGTAATTTCCTGTCTAAACATATTGAGCCAAGTTACCATAACAAGCAATTTGCTCCGAGGAAAGCATTATTAGTGTTTGAACTAGTACTTTGAAGTAGGCAATTTTTCATTTTTAACTGAACAGAATAAAAAAAAAAATTTATTTAAGGAAGGACCTGGGATACATATGTAGTGTTTGCATACCAACAACTACAAAGAAAGGGGATATATAACACCCGCTAAATGGATCAGCTTGGAGCTAGCTATTACGTGGAGGGAGTAGCCTTATTGTAGCTTTTCATACCTAGACAACTGGTTCATTACCACACCCACCAGGCTTCTACAGTTGCAGGCAAGGAACTACCTTGTTCAGGCTTGCTCCTTGTTGGGGATCACTGTAAGCTATGAAAAATCCCATCTAGAGCCAACATAGCAGTTAGAAGTTATAGAAGTGGTAAACACAAACACTGGTATCGCATCTCTTTCCCTAGAAAGACTTCAGAGAATAAAATTGCAAGTCAGCCAGATTATTTGCAGCAAAAAAGTCAGGACTACTGTTACAAACTCTAAGATCAGTAGCAGTTGCCATCACTTTAGTTTCCCTTGTGAGATTTCGCATGTGAATCCTTCAATGGCTCTTGGCATCACAATGGTCTTTACTGAAGCAGCCAATGTCCCATCAGGTACTGATCACGAGTCTATGCAAGAAAGACCTGAGTTGGTGGCTTCACTCCCAACAAAATTCTGTCAGGCCTGACCCTTTGTCCCCCCAACCCCAAGCCATAGTGGCCACAGACACATCCCAGATAGAGTGGGGGGAGCATATCTGGGAAAGACAGTCCAAGGCACTTGATCCCAGTTAGAAGCCAATTTGCACATCAGTGTTTAAAGATGAGGGCAGTGCTTTTGGCATTGCAAGCATTCCAAGAAACCCTCCCCTCGGAAGTGATTACAATCCAGACAGACAACATGTCAGTCATTTAGTACTTCAACAAGCAAGGGGGAACCAGGTCTTACCCTTTTTGTTGAGAAGCACTCTGGGTATGGCAATGGGCAATTTCTTTCAACAGCTTTCTAATTGTAACACATATTCCGGGGAGCTCCAATGTGATTGTGGACAAACTGAGCAGGAGCATCCTAATGCCTCAAGAGTGGTTTCTCAATCCTTTGGTGATCAAAATGATATTCTGCAAATGGGGCCAGCCCTGCTGCGATCTCTTTGCATCCCTCTGAACAATAAGTGCAGCAGCTACTTTGCCCCATTCCCTCCGCTGGGGGAGTCCTCAAGAGATGATCTCCTTCACGATTGGCCCTCTGGTCTGTCGTATGCCTTTCCCCTGGTACTGCTCATTTCCCAGCTTCTGAAGAAAGCCAGCAGGTCAAAGAACAGGATAATTCTCATTGACCCATTCTGGCCATGACAAATTTGTTTTGCCTTTCTTTGGTCTCACCTAATTCGGAGACCTTAGACCCTGGACCCAGCTCCAGACCTCTTGTCCCATCCAGAGTGGGTCATTCATCTGAATCTTCAAAATCTCAAGCTCACTGCGTGGCTCCTCCAGTTCCAGTGATCGCCAGGCATATTAGTCTCACTGGCCCAGTACAACAAATTATTCTAGCCTCCCATAAACCTTCGACTAGAAGATTATACAACACCAAGTGGCACAAATTTTCAAAATGGGCTACAGAGAATAACCTCGACCCATATTCTGCACCAGTTGATAAGGTCTTAGAATTCTTAGCATCACTTTTCAGTATGGGAGCATCGTCCTCGACCACATGAGTGCATCTAGCTGTAATTTCCAACTTTCATAAGGATTTAAATGATACAGCTCTAATGACCCGTAAACTTTGTAAAGCTTTTCTAAAAGTAGCTTTAATGCGCAGACCTCCATACAAAGATCCTTCCACACCTTGGGACTTGAATCTGGTGCTACAGTCTATAATTTATTCCCCATTTGAGCCATCTGCAAATTGTGATTTGAAGTATTTATCTTTGAAAACCTTATTTTTGACTGCAATTACTTCTGCTAGGAGAATATCAGAACTACAAGCATTATATTGCAAGCTTCCTTACCTAACCTTCCATAGAGACAAGGTGTCTTTGCGAACTAATCCATCCTTTCTGCCAAAAATTAGTGTCTGAGACTAATATCAACCAGATGATACAACGTCTCGTATTTTTTCCCAGGTTTTTACACAAGGGTGAATATTGCCTACATTTGCTAGATGTCCATAGACAGTTACGTTTTTACCTTCACAGAACAAACAAATTCAGAAAATATGACCAGTTGTTTGTTTTTTCTTTTACTACTCTGGGTAAACCAGTTTCTAAGGTTACTCTGGTTAAATGGCTTAAGGATTGTACAACCTCTGATTATAACAAAAAGAAAGTGCACCTGCTAAGCCTTGTAAAGGCACATGCAATGAGGGCAGTAGCCGTTTCTGCAGCTTTTCATTCCAGAGCTTCTGTAGCTGATATATGTGCAGCGGCTACTTGGGCATCCCTTTATTACTTATTGCAAGCTGGATATGGTCTCTAGGGGACAAGCATCATTCGGTTTGATGGTGCACAGGAATATACTTTTGTGAGACCTCCCAAAATTTAGGTATCTGGGGACTTTGTTCCACAGTCAAGGATTAAGTGAAGATTGACATCAGATAAAGAAGTTATGTCTTACCATAATGTTCCAGCTGTGTTGTTGATCTTCACTTATCCTTGACATTCTCACCCTCCTTCCCCCTACCTTTCGGGCTTCTTGATGGAACAAATCTATCCTAATAGATTGGATTTTCCTTTATGAATAAAGATATGGTCACTGATCTGTTATTTCTCGTCTGTCATTGTCTTATGCAAACTTGATCTGAGGTAATCCTAAGAGGAGTATTATGTGTAAAACTCCAGAGTTTTTGGAAGGCACAAGCTGGAATAATGGCCGAGTCTGTTCTGAGATACAGAACCAAACCCACAGTCAAGGGTAAGTGAAGATCGACAGTACAGACGGAACATTGTGCTAAGATATAACTTTTTTTCTACTTGTGCCATGTATAGGAGTCTTAACTGTGTAGCTCTGAAATACTCCTTCATATTGGGTAATCCCAATCCACCCTGTTCTTCTGGAAGAATCAGCTTATTCCACTTGACTCTTGCCGTCTTCCCCTCCCAGATAAAGTCCTTCAGCTCTTATTAATTGCTATCCACTTCTCCTCTGGTTGATAAAAATGTGCCTGGCCTTTGTATAAGACAAAAGGGATTAAATATTTTAACTGCTTGCATTTTACTATCCGTATCCATATAACAAAGCTTCCATTTTCTCACTTTTTGTATTGTCTTTTGTTTAGTCTCTTCCCACACACTAAAATCATTTTTAATCCATTCACTTAAATACTTCATTTTATCATGTCCCCATAAATACAGATATTGCTGAAACAATTTTTGTGTGGGTTCATAGTTTACTGCTATTGCCTTTGCTTTAGCTCCATTAATGTTGTATCTCAAAAATATTTGAAACTGTTTCAAAATGTTCCACAATGCTGTAATGTCTCTTTCTGGTTTTGTCATGTATAAAACATCATCTGTAAATAGAGCCAGCTTTTTCTTACTACCATACCAATTATATTCTTTAATTTCTGGATCCCTTATTTTCTTTGCCAATGGTTCTAATGTAATGCAAATAACAAGGAGAAAGAGGACACCCCTGTCTGGTTCCTCTGCTCAAGCAGAAATTATCAGAGAGGACCCCACCCACTTTAACTTTCATCTCTGATCCCTCGTATATATCCTCCTAATCAACCTTTTATTTTTTTTTCAGGAAATGCACATACTTTCATTGCCCTACTCATGAAGTCCCAGCTTACTCTGTCAAATGCTTTCTCAGCATCAAGACCCACCAGTAACAATGGTGTTTTCTTACATTCTGCATCCCTCTGGATCATCAGTGTTCTGTTAAGATTGTCAAATGTTTCCCTCCCTTCTTTAGTATGAGGTTTTTAGTGATAGTCTGCTTACTGAGGTGAAGTCAGATTGTAGATCTTACTGTTATGTAGGTAAGGAGTGGTTGGAATGGCAGAAGACCATGCTTTTTGCATAGAGGAGGAGACTCAAATCCCTGTCACTATACTTGGTATTCTGTAGACTGCTAAGCAGTGAACTTTGTCATACAAGGCATCCTGTGACCCATTACTGATGGATTTACTGCACATTAGAAAGTCAGATGGCATCAGAAATACTTGGTTTAGGGATCTAAATCTCTTCTGTAACATCAACGAATAGTTTGGAGGGACAGGTATGTTTCACAGATGGTATAGCTGTTGTGGAACAGACTCCCCATCCACATGCAACAAAGTTCATTCCTGTCATTTTTCAAGTGCAGCTTAACTCTATGGATGGGAAACAGAAAATTGACCCCCCCCATACTACTGATGGATGGGTGCAGCTCCTAAGTGCTTTATCCCATGCATAGGCCTCCTCAGATTACTGGGTCTATGTTATATTAACAAAAGTTGAAAATCGTGAACGCTCCAAATCTCAAAAATGCCAGACCTTGAAGTGCTTTTTGTGAGATTGCAGTACAGTGAAGCTTGGAATATTTGCCCTTTCCTCACTGTAGTGCGATATCGAAGTTTGCATATATATATATCTATATATATATATCTATATCTATATTTAGCGGTGGGCACAGTCCCTCACAATAGCAAGTTCGAGGTCTGGCATTTTTGACATTTAGAGCATTTGCGATTTTCAACTTTCGTTCTTAAACTATAGACCCAAATTACCTATGGCATGATCCCAGTTATTTTCATTAGGGATAACTTATAATTATTGACCATGGGATGGGTAAGGCCAATTGATAACCAAATGTGACTGGTTATTCTGAGCACAGAAAGAGAAATCTTAGATTTAAAATGGCCCTCAAAGGCAGCTACCCTAGTACTTAACTGTAAGCCTGTGAGAGGAAAGTAAAGAAGATTGAATGGAAGTCTATTGATGTATGTAGAAAACAGAAGGGGGGCAAGATACTTGAGGTACCCTCAAGTACCTGTTACTTTTATGAACTTTGTCTCCTGCTGTGAGCTATCAGTCACAGCAGCAAACAGCTCAAATTAATTTTGCAACTTTGACAGATACAAAGTTCAGGTGTTTAGGGGGTGGGGAGATGTTTAAGGACTGCAACTCTGCATAAAAAAGATGAAAATTGGCCACTTTAGAAAGAAAAATAAGTACCAGGCACTGAGAATACTGTTCTGTGTGATTATCCCCGTTTTTCTTTTAAGTAGTCATTGAAAAGCAAGAAACTGTATTTAAAGCTGACTGAAAGAAAGCAGGGTATATGTAAAATCAATGCACTGGCAGGAGCTTAGGGGCTATGATGTAATATTTTAAAGCCAAACACTGCACTGTGGTTTACCTAAAGGTAGACTGAAAAATCAAGATGCTGGACCCCATGTGGGCAGACTTTGGAATTACATTTAAAAATATAAAACAAAGTGTATATAATCCCAAAGTGTTAAAATATAGGAAACCTCAAGATGTGATGAAATAAATGTGTTTTTTTCAGTCTGTGGATGCAGTTTTCCTTTAAATGTGATGCTGGTGTAAGATGAGGAATAAAGACGTGTTTTAGGGGTACAACTGTGAAGTCAGAACAGTAATATATGAACCATGGATGCAGGTTATCTATACCAAGGCGACCCTCCTGCTGTAATTGCCCTAGTAAAGGGGTAATGTCTTTGGGTGAGATCTTTCAGAGGTAAGAAAGGAAGGTATTGTGGGTAGGATGAGACAGCATTTGTGAGGATGTTTACAGAACATTTGTGGAGGTCGCTAAAGTGTTGTGGAAATCATTTGTAGATCAGTTGAAGGAAGTACTTGTAGAAGTGTGAGGCAGAGTATGTCCTCTGAGGTTATTGATTTCTTTCCAAAATTCCCTAGGACTGTATTTAAAATTACTGATCATTTACATTAGTACCAGCTTCTGTCCAGAAAGCAACTTGAATTCTGGCCTGGACACAGCACCATAACTGCTCTCTATGTCTTCACAAATGACATCCTATCCAATATGGAAAAAGGTAACCTGACAGAAGCTGTTGTTCTAATTGACCATAACTTATCATTTGACAGATTAACTGAAATAGACATTATTGATGATGCAAGACCTTGTTTTGTAGATTTCCTCACCAATAGATCCTTCAAGGTGAAATTAGGCATCACTTCTTCTGAAGTGGCTCCTGTTATGAAAGGAGTTCCCTTAGGGTTCCACTTTAGCCCTTCTGCTATATTCCATATTTATCAACAAACTCCCATCTGATCATCCTCAGATAGCTATAATTCTTTATACAGATGACATGGTCTTCTGCAGATCAAACAAATCCTACTCTGTTAAACAAACTCAGGTCCAAGATGACCTCCAATCTGTCAACCAGTGTCTAAAAGGCCAGAGACTTGTACTCAATCCTTCACAAACAAAAGCAGTGCTATTTGGAACCAAACAAATAGCCAACATACCCAACTTCCTTAATATTAAAGCTGTTAACAGTACCACAATAGAAGCTACCACATCATTCATACCTTGACATTTGGCTATTCTAGTCACTTAATTTTCAAGTACTCATTCAAAACACTTGCAAAAGATCAACACAGTACTGTTCTTGGTGAACAATCTATCACCTCTTCTGCCCAAGGCAGCCAAAGCTGCCATAGGCAAAGAAATACTGTTGTTTGAACTAAAATATGGACTACCCATTATAACTACAGCTTCAAAGGAAAATGCTACCACCTTACAAACTATCTCTAATAAAATCTGCCAGTTCATTACTAACTCCCCCAATAATGAGTACCACTTCCTAAGTCTTGCCAAAGTGAAATGACTCCCAGTACATTTGAGTGCCAACTTTCTGCTAGGTTCAGTGATTCGCAAAGATTTTCTCCTAAGACATCATCCCCTCTCACTCAAATTTTTCACCAAGACCTCCACATAAAATTTCAGTGATATCTCTCAATCTCAACCCACCCTACTAAACTCCAAAAAGTAAACTTTAGTGCACTGACTATGTATTCTCCATCCTAGCACCTAAAGTGTGGGACTCCACTCCTCTCTCAACCCAAAACATCCAAAACTACTGAGCCTTCGGACAGCAGCTCAAGGAATACCTCTTTACACCTCTTTACCCAAAGTACAGCTGCACTCACTCAGGTCAAGTTACATGAGATCTGCGGCTCTCCAACATACCCCTTTATCCCTGTTTTATCCTTCCTTATCACATCTTGTCATTTCCTTTCCTACTGGTCTCATTTCATCCTATTCCCCTCTTCTCTTTACATCGCTCTAGCACATCTCCTTTCTACTTTTCTTTACTCTGCATGCCTCTCTCACCTTTTCTCTGTCTTCTCCCCATGGTATCCTTTCTTGTAACTATTCTCACTCGCCTCTTCTAATGTCTTCATACCTCTCTATATAATAACATGCTGCTGTCCCTGTAGCATAAGCCTTTCTCTGTCATTATGGCTACACCTTATCCATAAAGCTCTGCTAAGCATAAACTGTTTCTCAAACTAAATGTAGCATATTTTTGCATTTGTAAATATGTATATATATTTTTTGGCATGTTCTTGTATATGTAAGTGTTTTTTTTTTTTTAATTTCCTATGTGATCTCATTCACCTGGGCTGTGCTTGCAAATGGTCCATTGAGATCAGTGCACTACCCCGGTAAGTAAATGTAAATAATTAAAATAATAAATATTTTTAGGTGTATCATTGAATGTTTTTTTGTTTTCTAATGGCCTTTTTCCCAGTCTATGTTTGGGTAGTTGAAATCACCCAATGTAATGGTGTTTGGCGAGACCTTCATATTCTCCAGTGTTCTCAGGAAAGCTGAGTGGGGTTCCTGAGTTTGGGAGGGTGGTCTGTAGCAGGCTACAAACTGAAAGGCAGTTTTGCCCACTGTTAGTTGCACATGGATGGTCTCCGATGCTTTGTGCAGTGCCACTAACCTGGAGGTGTGGGTATCTTTAATGAATATGGATAACTCCCCCTCCTTTTGTGGTTCGGTCCGAGTTTTGGGGCCAAAAAGCATGGTATGAGGTATAACCTGGTAGTGCTGGGGTGCTCTCGGGAGCCTTGAACCAGGTTTCTGTTACTGCACAGATATCAATATTCTCCATACTGAGGAGAGCCTCGAGTGCATGCATCTTGAGGTTTAGACTTCTGGCATTGAGCAGCATTACCCTTAGTTTCTTTTTCCTTGTGTTGTCTATGGAGGTGGGTTTGTCTTTTGAGCCTTGCCTAAAAAAGGCACTGTGGGGATGGCAAGAGCCTTAGTATTCGAAAGCCCAGGGGTGACAGGTGCAGGCCGTTCCTAGCAAATCAACGTGGCTTGTCGAGCATGTCATCCCAGGCTGACAGACACTGGATCCCCTTTGAATGACACCAATACTTTAGCCAATTGTTAAAATTGATCATTTTGTCTTTATACTGTGGCATCATTCTTGGTGAGGGTAAGATGCTAGTCAAGGTCAGGGTCATACCGGCCTGGGCTACATGATCAGAGAGCTCCTCTGTCTCTTTTCATGTAGTCCAGGAAGGTATGTGTCAGTTCATTCACACCAGCATGGACAATGACGGAGTCATATTTGTACTTTCTTTGGAGTGACCTGAGCGCTTGTGTTATGTGGCGGATCCTGGCACCCGACAGGCAGCTTACAGTGACCTTCTCCTTGTTCAGCCTGGTGAGTGGGACATCAGTGTGTCTGACAATAGAGTCACCTATTACAAGTGTATTAGGTGTGTTGTTTAGCCTTAAGGGCTGTGACTGTGTGGCACACTGACTTTGTGAACTATGTGATACGTGGGTATTGTTGTGGGGTAGCGGTTGCTTGGATGTCTGTTTTCGAGGTCTCTGCTGCTTGGGCAGAGTTTTATTTACAGCCAACGAGTATGTTTTTGTGTTTGGTTTGCTGTTGCGATAGGTCTATGTGAGACTGGATTTGTGGTGTGTGTGGTTACCTTCTCCTGACTGACTGTGCCAGTACTGGGTTGAGAGAGCTCAGCCTCCAGTTTGTCTATATAGTTGCATCTCTCACATATATTTGAGCTTGTTGGGAGGAGGAGAGGGTGGTCTGTGTACATAAGGCAGTTGTAACATTGCCTCAAAATTCCCAGGCAAATGCAATTTAAACTTTTTAAAGCACAGATCAGTTTGAAATCCGCTTTTTAGGTGGGAAAAGACAGTTGGAGCAAAAAGCAGAGGAAAAAAATACTTAAATCTGGAAAAGTCTCTCTTGGGTCTTTCTGTTGCCTGTATCACTGTGCAGGACACCACGAGGAGTTGTGCGGAGTTGTATACAATAACAAACTTTTTAAATCACAGATTCACTAAAAAAACTGGTGTTTTAGGCGGAATTTGTTAAGACAGCAAGAAAAGCAGAAAAGTGATACTTAATCACTCCAAAGTCACACTTTTATCTCTCTGCTGCTGTAGACTCTGCAGAACACCTGGAAAGCACTTGCTGAGCAGAGTACAAGCATAAAACTGTGCAAATTAGGTTTTTATAGCAGGGAAGTGAGAGAGATAGAAATTAGCCCAAAATGGCCAATAAACTACTAACTTCTGGGCTGAAACCACTCCTCCAGGGACAGATAGGCTGCTCAAAGCTCCCCTCTCTCACAGGTGAACAGAGAAACTTCCTTCTATCCAAGTGAGGTAATGGCAACACAGAAACTTGTAACACAGCCCTGGATTCAGCATTAACATGAAAACTGGACTATACTAGTTCAGAAAGGCGAGAAACAAGTTTATATATATTTTTTCCAGAAAATAGAGCAGATACAATCAAAACAACACTTTACCCAATTAACCAGTTAAAAAGCTTAAAACAGACCTGTTCCAGCAGTCTTCAATCAGACAAGTTCTAACTGCACAGTCCTGCCACTAGGGTACAGAGAAACCTTCTCCAAAAAAGATGGCCTGGATCAGTGCACAAGTTATACAAACAAAGCTAGATCCAGCCGGACTGAATCTAGTCTATGCTACAGCAAACAAAGTGTACCAATTTCAGAAAGAAACAGTTTAAGTAAGCATGCGCAATAAGCCTTTAACCAGAAATTCCCAGCTCAAAAGGGCAGAATCTAGCCTCTCCTCCCACAAGAGTGCAGACCACAAACCTTCTTAATGTAAAATAACTGGCCTGAAGCCCAAGTCCTTAACCCAGAACTAATACACTTTTAGAATAAGACACTGAGACTTCAGTCAGCAGTTCCCAACTTAGAAGGATGTATGCTACCTGTCCTGCCACAACAGTGCAGACCACAAACCTTCTTAATGTAAAACAACTGGTTTGAAGCACAAGTGCTTAAACCAAGGGCCTTAGAATAACAGTTACAGTTTAATCAGGCTACTAACAAGCAGTAATAAAGGCAGCAGAATAAATTCAATTGAGTATTTATATATATATGTTTATATATATATATATATATATATATGTGTGTGTGTGTGTGTGTATGTATGTGTATTTGTTTGCATAGATCTATCCATTCATCCACAACCCCTTTTTCCATTTTTGCACATAGAGTTGGGGTGTCATTTCAGCAGTGACAATCATCTAGAGCCAAGGTTTGTACCATCTGGTGGCTAGCCCTGCCACTGTAGTTCATCCACACCACACACACATATGGCTAACTCAGAGTGCCCAATCCACCTACTGCATGTCTTTTGAATATGTGGTGAAATCGGAGCACCTGGATAACCCACACAAACACAGGGAGGACATGCAGACTCTGCACAGAAAGCCACCTAGCTGTGAATCAAACCAGAGAACCTCTTGCTGTGAGACGACAATGTTATCTGCTGAGCCACTCTATAGATATATCTGTAACAGTAAGTGTATGTTTGTGTGTTTGGGAATAAATTATGGGTTGAAAATGTCTGGGGAAAAAGCTTTAAGTATGTGGATTAGGCTTTAATAGGAATTAATTGTGGTGTAAATATCAAAAATTGCTTTCTAATGAGCATGTCTTTAAGGGGAATATTTTTTTTAAGTTGTAGTTGGGAGCTGAGATCAAATGGAAGGGGAACAAGGAGTGCAAGTCACTTTGTGTAAAGACTGGTTGTAGGTTCCTGAACTGATCAACTTTAGCACAAGTAAAGGTAAAAGGAATACATTTTAAATGTACATTATGTATGCACTAAAAAACACTTGATGATTAATGGGTTTGTGCAGTCTATTTCCTACCCCAAAAATAATTTGACTAACAGTCAGTTATAGCGCACATAGCTTGTTTTTAGTATTTGGAATGCTTTTTTGCATGTTGAAAGGAAGGGAAGTTTTGTAGTCAGAGGGATCTTTTGAGAATGATTAATGCCTTGCTGTTTATTGTAATAAAAAGAAATACCCAGAATGTTGCATGTGGCATTTACAGCAGACCCAACTTGTATTTACTACTTGTAGTACTGTTTTCCAGACTGAAAAGGAGAGTTCTGTAGTCATATTTCTTTTGAGAAGAGTAATACATTTATGTTTATTGTAATAAAAATAATCATCCAAAATGTAGCTTGTTGCAGTTACAGCATGCCTTTATACTTGGTGTACCTTTTTGCAGGTTAAAAAGTCCCAGGATTATGATAATACATTTCAAAATGAAACCCAACATGTAAGTAGGACATTTGTAACAGTGCACAATGATAAGCTTTTTATTTTGTCCTTTATTTTATTATTCTGTCTCCAAAGTTACAGTTGCCTCAGAACATTAGCAGAATTACTTTGATTTATCTTATTGTTCATGCAGCAGCATTATGCAAAGTATACAAATGCCATAAATCATCCCGTAGAGTCATTAGCTTATTATGTTGGATTTGAGTAAATGCACTCTGACTCATTCTTGACGTGACTGGATAAAAATAGTTGAGATTTAGTGAGATTCCTAAAGGGCTCATACTGTGTAAAGGCTCACAACTTGCGTGTGTGAGTTACATGGGTAGTATTCAGTTATTCAGTGAGTTTTGAAAGTACTCTGTGTGCAAAGACTTGCACATTGTGCAAGATTCACACTGTACAAATGAATTACACTTTTGTAACGAAGATACATAGCAGGAATTCACCAACAGTGTACTTGTAGAAAGTATTATGATGTCCCACTGGTTAAGTGGCAGGCTGAGGATCACAAGATGCAACATTTGATTTTTCAAGCAGGAGTTACTGCTGAGAAGAGCAATAAAACTGTAATATGTACAAAAAACAGGAGTTTCTTGGCAGAACAGGTGATTAAGGTGCTAAAATGTTAATGAGCTACGGCTTGTAACCAAATATGGTTCAGGGTGTGATTAATTCCACCTCTGTTTGCCTTCATTGTGAATCTAAGCAAACCACTTAACCAGATAGTGCCCCAGTTTCACCCTTAAAATGCATAATTATGTCCATTGCATTTACCTGGTTAACAGGTGCTTAAAATAAAGTAATCACTTCACAGACCTTACACAAAGATCAGTTTGAATTTTAGTGGAGTGGTACTGTACATTTTAGCAATTTTTCTGAATATTTTTCAGTGTGGTCATTTGCTTTATTTCACAGCTCAGGAAAGCTTTGTTCATTCAGCTTTCATAGCTTTAATGATAACTTTTCTTCATATAGGTGAGGAACCAGAAAATATCTCTCTGCTGAAGAAGGAAAGTCAAAGATGTAAAGTTAGATACGACTATGAACCTAGATCTGGTGATGAGCTACATTTGTGTAAAGGGAACACCATAGATATTAAATACAATGAAGAACAAACCAGGACCCCAATGGATAAAATGTATTCCTCTCTGATGTTTTGAAATACACTGCCTTCTTGGAGTACACAATTACTTCACATCAAACACTTGCTTTTATATACACTGCTATATGAGCAATTAAACAGTAAAGTTATCAGTTAATACCACAAAATACTTAAAAGGCATTTCCTTTAAAGACGTACGTGCCAATTAAAATCAACATTCATACCCTTAGGAAACAAAGTATCAAAATTTAATATATACACTGCTTCTTTGTGAAGTTTATCCTTGCTAGTACCCACCCCCAAAAAACAGTCTATTTTTTTCCAAAATAGTGGCTTGTAAACCACGAACAGAACTGTCATGTGCTTCTAAAAAAAATATTGTGCCACTGAACTCTGTTCCTTTTTATTTCATATATCACAAACATGTTCTAATAACCTTACTTTGAAAGCCCTTTTGGACTCACCGACATAAAACTTATTGCAAGGGCATCTGAGGGCATAAATAATGCCCTCAGTGTCACACCTGCAATTCCCATGAACTTCAAATTTTTGAACATTTGAGAGTCCAAAATAAGGCACAATAAATTTACATGCCTTGCATTTGCCACATCCTACTGTCCCTCTTATTCTTGGTGACTCATAAGACCTTCTTGGGTCTACAAAACCTGGATTTCACCAAAAAACTCATAATATTACGACCCACTCTATAGGAAGCAACAAGTTTCTTGGGCATCCATGAACTTCCAGCTTTTATGTTTGATAACTGCCACTGTGTTTGTACTATCTCATGAAACGTATTACTGAATCCACTATATGTAGTTACAAAATACATTTCACATTCAGATTCAGTATTATTTATTCTGGGAACGCTCTTCTATTTTCTGTTGTTATTCCCTATATACTCTTTATTAAATCTTAACAATGCCTTAGCAATTAGATCTTCACCATAACCACACTTTTTAAACATCTCAAAAGTACAACATATCTCTCCTAAAAAATCTTGTTCATCACTGCATAGTCTATAAAGACGTATGCTTTCACCATAAGGTAAGACATCAATCGTATACCTAGGATGGCAACCTGTTGCTTTCAGATAGGAAATATCCCTTTGAAATTTCCTATGTACTTTTGTAGTTAGTATACCATCTTCCTTAAGTATCAAATCTGCATCCAGAAAGGAAACCACCTTCCCCATCTGGATACCATCAAATGTGAAATTAAATCTGTTCACTTGTAACTCTTCCAGAAAATTCTGCACTTCCTGTTCCCCTCCTTCACATAAAAAAAATTAAATCATCAGTAAATCTAAAATAACGCAACATATTGGCAACATTTTTTTTCTATAAATGTATTCAACTTCAAATAAACCCATGGTTATATTGGCATATGAGGGGGCAAACGCCTCCCCCTTATAGCCGTTCCACATTTCTGATGATAAACTTGATTATCAAACTCAAAATAATTATTCTTCAAACAAAAATATACTAAATCCACAATATATTCTGTAGTGGATGACTTCCCCATGAAAAATGTAATAGCCTCAAGGCCTTGACAGTGTTTAATGTTAGTATATAAACTTTTCACAACTGGAGTCACCCAATACATCCTGTTTGTCCACTGTACTGTCCTTAACTTACTTAAAAAATCTTTAACATAAGCAGGTAATGAAACCACCTTGGGTAACAACAGGAAGTGCAACAATTGCCCCAAATTATAGGTAAAATAATTGCTGCCTGAAACTATAGGGCGCCCCAGAGGGGCCTGTATGTTAAGTCAGCATGTAAAAATCTACTGCCAATCATTAGCGGACCGGAGTTCCGCTGTGGCGACCCCTAATCGGGAAAAGCCGAAAGACACAAACAAACAAAGGTAGACAATAGAATGTGGCAATGTTATGACTATTCATAATTAACTTCTGAACATCATCACCAGTTAAATGACCTAACCTAACACCTTTAAGTAAAGATTTGAATTCAGCTAAGGCTTCTAGATAATTACTTATATCTACATTTGAATAAAATGAATTATCATCCAAATGCTCATGGCACATATTCAAATATTTCCCTTGTCAGCAGATTTGAAAACCAACTGTTCATTTTTAGACATATTTGTTAATGTTGACCACACATTTCTTGTTAAATTATAAACAATATTTTGCTTTTCATTCAAAAACATATTTAGTTCAGTTTCATTTAAAAAAAAAATCAACAGTTTTATGAAAATAATTAATAGCATCAAAAAACCCAGAACATAACTACTATGTGTTTTAACACAGCTGGTATCAAATAAACTGTATGCATTATATTCATCATCCGAGCACAAGAGAAGAAATTCTCTTCAATACTAGAATCAGTGACATTAATACATTCATTTTGTTTGCTGCAATTTAAATTATTAAACATACATTTCAATTGTAATTTCCTAACCAGTCCAAAAATGTCTTTTTTCACTTCATACAAGTTAGGAACAACAGTGGGAACAAACTTCAAACCACAGTTCAACATAGAAAGTTCTTTGCTTGAGAATACATACCCGGACAAATTGACAACATAGCCAGTATTCTCACCATTTGGTTTGTTTGTAGTAATTGTTCTGGGAGGCATTAGAATGCCATTGGTTCAAAAACTGGTTTTCTCTTTGTCTCTTTCTATTCGGTGATTCTTCAATTCGGCCATTCAGCCCATTCCGAAAGGTCTGGCAATTCAGAGGGTTTTTGTGCCCTTGGTAGTTCAGGATATTCACCCCCTTCACAATGTTCATCTTCACCTGTTGATGTATTATAAGTAGTGTCCACAGAAGAGAACGAATGCCATTCTTCACCTCGTTCACTTCCTTGAAACCTCACATGACCTCTGTTTGATTTATGTTTGGTTCTTCCCCCAAAGGCAGTACGATTGTCATAGTCCCGGGTATCCCTGACAAGTGTTTTCTTTTTTCTCTGCAAGATTTCTTCCTCAAATGATTTTAGTTTCAAGTTAATATTTATAAACAGCTTGTCTACAGATTCAGAGCCAGAAGTGAAGATTAATTTGCTGCACATACTGCTAATTTCAGTTCATAACTCTGTTTTACCCTATCCCTCTCTACAAGGATAGAGATCCACTCTATTGTGCATTTATGTGCTGCTGCAACCCAGCGCTTGTAAAACAACTTGTCATTTTCATTTTTTAAATCAAATGGTGTAGCAGGGTCTTTATATGCTCTAAGATCTCTAGGAGTTATATCAAGTTCTAGGTACTTAGGCTCTGAATGTTAACAAAAAAAACAGCAGTTTCTTTTCTCATTAATTGCTCAAGTGTATCACACATATTTTCAAATTCTGGATTCACAGCATTGCCATACTTTCTTCCAGTAGTTGAAAACGGGTTAAATAACCTGTGGTTCCTTTCAGCTTCCCATTTAATCCCACACAGTGGACTGGTTTTCGGTTACTCTATTGTTACTATTACCAACAAGTCCAGATTGTAATTGTTCACTGTTAGGTTCTGGAGGGTGAGTGACATAATTTTCCAACAAACGTTAAGAAGTATCCATAGTAGAATTTCTAAAACTTCTAGGCATTCCATATTGGGATCACTGGCCATAATCCCACAACAGCAAATACAACAGCGAAGCAAAAAAAAAAAAAAAAAAAACAGCAAATACAACTAAGAACAAACCAGGAGCCCGATGGATAAAATGTATTCCTCTCTGACATTTCAGCATACACTGCCTTCTTGGAGTACACAATTACTTCACGTCAAACACTTGCTTTTATATACACTGCTAAATGAGCAATTAAACAACAAATTCACCAGTTAATACCATGAAATAATTAAAAGGTATTTCCTTTAAAGCAGTACATGCCAATTAAAATCAACATTCATACCCTTAGGAATCAAACTTTATACACTGCTTCTTTATAAAGAGGTTTATTCTTGCTAGTACCCACCCCCCCAAAAAAAGTCTATTTTTTTTTCCAAAATCCTTTTTGCAGGTTACAAAGTTGTTGCTTTAAGTTCCAGGATTATGATAATACAGTTCAAAATGAAACCCAACATGTAAGTAGGACATTTGTAACAGTGCACAATGATAAGCTTTTTATTTTGTCCTTTATTTTATTATTCTGTCTCCAAAGTTACAGTTGCCTCAGAACATTAGCAGAATTACTTTGATTTATCTTATTGTTCATGCAGCAGCATTATGCAAAGTATACAAATGCCATAAATCATCCCTTAGAGTCATTAGTTTACTATGCTGGATTTGAGTAAATGCACTCTGACTCATTCTTGACGTGACTGGATAACAATAGCTGAGATTTAGTGGGATTCCTAAAGGGCTCATACTGTGTAAAGGCTCACAACTTGCGTGTGTGAGCTACATGGGTAGTATTCAGTTATTCAGTGAGTTTTGAAAGTACTCTGTGTGCAAAGACTTGCATATTGTGCAAGATTCACACTGTAGAAGTGAATTACACTTTTGTAACGAAGATACATAGCAGGAATTCACCAACAGTGTACTTGTAGAAAGTATTATGATGTCCCACTGGTTAAGTGGCAGGCTGAGGATCACAAGATGCAACATTTGATTTTTCAAGCAGGAGTTACTGCTGAGAAGAGCAATAAAACTGTAATATGTACAAAAAACAGGAGTTTCTTGGCAGAACAGGTGATTAAGGTGCTAAAATGTTAATGAGCTACGGCTTGTAACCAAATGGTTCAGGGTGTGATTAATTCCACCTCTGTTTGCCTTCATTGTGAATCTAAGCAAGCCACTTAACCAGATAGTGCCCCAGTTTCACCCTTAAAAGGCATAATTATGTCCATTGCATTTACCTGCTTAACAGGTGCATAAAATAAAATGATCACTTCACAAACCTTCACAAAGATCAGTTTGCGTTTTAGTGGAGTGCTACTGTACATTTTAGCCATTTTTCTACATATTTTTCAGTGTCGTCATTTGCTTTATTTCACAGCTCAGGAAAGCTTTGTTCTTTCAGCTTTCATAGCTTTAATGATAACTTTTCTTCATATAGGTGAGGAACCAGAAAATATCGCTCTGCTGAAGAAGGAAAGTCAAAGATGTAAAGCTATATGCAACTATGAACCCAAATCTGGAGATGAGCTGCGTTTATGTAAAGGGGACACCATAGATATTCTCTGTGAGGTAATCCTGGATTAAAGTAGGATGGTTTCTCTCGCTCTCTTTTTTTTTTCTTTGCAGCTGCACACATGGTCTGTTGTAATATGTAATCAATTTTCTTTTTTTAATGTATATTTTATGAAAGGCTACAGTGTCTTGTTTCCCATTAGTGTGTTACGAAGTTCCCTGCCACTTGTAACTATACAGATGGCAGGCTTCGACTGGGGACTGTCTATCCCATTCTAGGAGATCCTGGTAAGTTTAAAGGAGCAGTATTCTTCCTGCAACAGGTAGCCATTGCTTCATGCTGAAATCAAATTACTGATATTTTAAAAGGTTGGTAGCACAATGGTGGCTAGTGATGTACGAAACATTTAACTTCTGCATCACACATCATTATTTGTTTACAATTGCTGACTGGAATGTTCAGTTAGGAAATTCTAGTTTTCACTGGTTTCTTAAGAAGATAAACTCAATATAAAACACAATTAGACCCAGGCAGATGTATACACAAGATACATTATTTTGCCTTATACAGATAAACTGAGAAGCACAAATATAAGTAGGCTAATACAGCTCATGTTTATTGACTAACAAATATATGGTTGTCATTATATACACATAATTAGTACAAATGTAGCTGAGCTAACAGATTTCATATGTACTTAAACATTTGGGTACTGTAGAGAGTGAAAAAATGGACATAATTACATACAGCACATTTTAAAATACAGTACAAGCCTTCTGATTTAGTACTATAGCAATTCCAGAGGTAAAATGTTCATTTAATTCATGTTTAATTGTGTGATCATTTGAGATGGAATGCAGAATAAAGGCATTAGTGTTCCAAAGCATACTTGTGCACTTCAAAGAAACATGATCCTTGGTAACTATTTCTGGAATTGTTGATATGTATGAGACAGAAGAGGACTGGAACATCCACCAAGGCTTATGCCAGCTTAGTGTGATGACCAGAGCCATTGACTGTTGGTTGTGTATAAGCAGTATTCAGATAAATACAAGCCAGTTGTGGGTATGAAGTGAAAAGCAATGGTGCTTTTTTTCTGTAATGAACAGCAGCAGATTTATCAATTTTGTTTTAGCCTAAGTCAGGTTTCTGCGTTACTTGAGATTCTAGTGAGCAGTTATGTTTAATAAAACAAAAAGAAGCAAATTGTTGATGTGGTTGGTTTTGCAGTGGGGGAAAAGAAATGTTCTTACCCATTGAAGATGTCTTACATTTTTGTTGATTTTAGTCCAAACAGAATTTGCGTGTAAGTCAAACATGAGTAAGTTATTAGTAACTTGTAGCAACTCAGTGCAGTGTTCAAGCTGAAAAATGGTAATACATTCATTATAAGTGACTGGAGTGGTAAAGGTGGTGGACAGAGTACAGCTGGAGTAATGGGACAGTTTGGCCTTGAAGTATGAAATGAAGCAGGATATAGAGTAGTAGAATTCTGCCAAGATAATTCACTGGTTATATCACTGCTCATAGCAAACACTATCTTTCTATGGATTTATATGTGAATATCACCCGACAACCGTTACCACAATCAAATCAACTATATATTTTGCAGTCAGAGATGGGGCGCCACATCTGTAGCTGAAGTTTATAATTAAATTGAACAAAACAGACAATCATGTAAGCTTACTGGATATAATAACAATATTCCTAATTAATGTGTAGTGAAGATAAAGAAAAAAATTAAGGGATTAGGTTTGGTGGCTAGAGCATCTGAAGATGTATGTAGAGGTGTTTGTGATATTGTCCAAGAGGTGGCAACAAAAATATTCCCATTAGAAAGAAGATTAAGGAGACAAAATAATGGCTGTCTGTAGAGGCTGTTGCAATTCTGACATTGCAATTCTGACACTGCAGGACCAATGTGTATTTTGAATGAAACAAGCTTGAATGCAAGCTGTGACTACTGTTTCCATGAAAGAGAAATACATTAAAGTGAAATACATTAAAGTGTTCACTTTTTATCCTTGCAGGGTCAAACTAGATAGCTTGGGTAGACAGTGAGTATGGGGTCTGTATTGCCCCACGTTTTATTGTTGTAATTCTGGTTCTGGAGTACTAATGTGTATTTTGTAAAGCAAGCTGGAATATAAGCTGTAACTTCTGTTTGTGTGTGGCAAACGTGCATTAATATAGCCATTATTTCTGTAACAGTTGGACATCTGAGGTATAGACAGTCAACATAGTGAAAATAACTGGAGGATGAGGCCAGTAAGCCATCTGTGAATGAAAGTGAAATGTCTTTTGTTCAGTGTATGCAGTCATTCATCTGTGTCTTTGTAAGATCAATGTGTATTTGAAAGACACAAGTAGGATTGTTTATAATAAACAGTCTTAATATGTGTGCAGGGCTTTCATCTGACTCAGATTTTCCAGATTGTCACTTATTTTGCTTCGTATTGTAGTCTGTTTTTTGTAAAATTTGTGGTCTTCTGATAAATTGTTGAGGATTGCAGTCACCAAATATTGACAGGCAGTTGAGTTTCAGACTTCATGTCCTTTGGCATTTTAAACAGCAAATGGCTATCTTAGAAGGTCTGAGCATGATTTATGTGATGGCAACCAATCACTGGTGCAGTACTTTAGCAATTGGTGTTGCTATGTTGCAGTGCTTGTTTTTTAGGTTGAGTTCTTGGCTGTGGCTCCTTCTATATGGAAGCTGCATGTCCTTGTCCATTTGTGGATTTTATTCAGGTGCTCTCATTTTTACCAACACCCTAAAAATATGCCACAAGTGAATTGGTGTTCCCACAGTTTGTAAGAAATAATGCAGTGGGAATGGCTAGTGTGCATGTGTATTTGTGTGTGGCACATACATCATTCTTCTAAATGGCAGTAAAATAGTAAACACATCATTATCTTTCAAAAATAAGTCAAGAAATGCATCACAGACCATCTGGACCCTCAAAACTTCTGAGGGTTAGTCAACTACCGCACACCCACAACTACATAAGAGGATTTTGACACAGGCTTAGTAAGGGGAGACCCTCATCTTTAGCCACTGTCTTGAGTCTCATCTAGCCTAAAACTGGCCCCTCTTAGAGGTGTGCTCAGAAGGTTCCTATAGCTTATTTTGAGGATGAGGACAGAATGGCCATTGTTTCCTTAACTTTCTCACAGTCAGACTTCAGGAATTGTACAGAAGACCACTAAAGCTTATCTAGAGTTAGTGTACTGTGCAGGAGGAACAAACTGTGATAAACAAGCAAAGCATAGGCATGTACACAGATGGTGATCATTTGGTGGAAGTGGTAAGATGTCATGCCATGTACATGTGCCTGACAGCATCAAGTTGAAATATGTTACTGTGGCCTCTTGCCTATTTACTTTATCCCAGTCTGACAGAGGTGATACACATAAGGTAGCTGTCTTTTGGGGATAGGGAGAGGAAGGATGTTGTGTTTGTGTGTGAAAACAGCAATGCAAAACATATGATTGCGGCCATTTTTTTTCACTTTCATCTGTCTAACACCAAAGAGGTGCATAGAAGGTGGCAATTTTGGGGGTTTGAGGGGTTAGGCACTATTTCCAAATATGATTTGTGTATCCTTGTAAACGTTTGTCTTATTAATTTATTGGGAAGTACTGTTTTGTTAGCTTTGAACACTTAAGCCTTAAGACACAACTTATGTCTTTCCTTAGTTAAGATTTTTGCTCTGGCCATCATTGGGCCCAAAGGATGCAAACCATCTCTAAAATGCACCTTAGAATATTTAAAACCCCACTGCTTCAGGGGTAAGACCAGTTATTACATGCAGTCTTTGCCAGGTACAGTGTTAAAATATGGAGGAAAAAGCTGGAGTGTCAGATGGGGTAAGGAAACACAAGAAAGAAGTCAGGCAGATGATGTAGATGGATGTAGAAGGACAAGCAAAACAAACAAGAATTAATCACATTCGACTAAACTTAAAACTGATTATAATGGATTCTGCATATGCCTTAATGTCTGCATGAGATCTACTTGCTTTACACAGTTCAGTATGTTAATAGCATACGTGCATTTCTAAATATGTAAAACATGAACAAAATGAGGGGTGAGTGTACCAAGTGACTGTCTAATATAGAATAACTGCTCTCATTTGTTTTTGGTTGTAAGTTGCTCCTCCATCCATATCTCTTTTGGATTCACCACTGAAAATGGCATCAGTTAAAGTAGTATTAGTAATGTTGATGGCTGTGCCAACTGCACATTATACCAGTGTAACAGTTTCACAGTGACTTGCCACATCATTGTAAGGACTCTCCTTTAAAAAGAGGGGTCCAGTATATAGCCAATTAATATGATTCTAAGTGCTGTTGTATAAAACAGACATATGGAGAAAACTCTAAATATTATGCATATTAAGAAGTATTCATACTGGAGAATGGTATACATATCAAAGAGCACTGTGCTGCGGAGTTCCAAGATGGCTGCACACTGAGTAACAGCTTGTTTCTATCTTTCCCAGTGTGAAAACAGAAACTCGGCAGAGAAGGCCAGTAGACTTGTGTTTGAGTGAATTTCAGTAACTGGCTAGTAAGTGCACTGCCTGGATGTCAGGAATAAAGAAATACAGAAGACCTGGAAAAAATCGGCTGCAAAAAATGAGGAAGTAACACTGAATAGGGAGAGTTCTGCAGCTGTTCAGCGAAAAGTAATGCAGCCTTCAGACATGACTTCCAATAACCTCTACAGGATGGTATAAGAGAACTAAACCACAACACAAGCTCTCCCAAAGCTCCAAAATACGAACAAACAATGGCCACAGAAACCAGCAAAGGATAAAAGCTTTATTCACCTCTAGCGCCTCCGCATAAATACCTTCAGGGAGTAAATTATCAAACAGAAACCATCACAATATATATTATTTGCAATTAAACAATTGACATAATAAATTAACTAATTAAATACCTCCAATTACAATCTCTAAACCATAGGAGTCAGTGTACTGTACTTAAGAATATTCACTGGCTATTTATACAACAATTTAAGCTTGATAGAAGCTAATTCACCCAAAATTAAGGTAACTTTTTTCCAAAATAAACCCCTTTAAAAGCAACTAATTGCTATCACGAAAATCCTTAAAATGCATTGCAAGGGGGCTTTCTATGCATACATTTCTGATGTCTCTAATATGCTCTTGAAATATTGTCTTAAACATTCTTTGGCTGTCCCCCCACATAAAACATATCATAGGGACATCTTAAAATATAAACCAATATTGAGCAGGGTTAAAACTAATTCCCTTCACCCTCTAAAATGTAGTAACGCGTTGTTTACATATACAGCATTTTCCACAAGGATAGGTACCCATCTTAGAAGTAGCCCTATGTCCTATGTTAGCATCTGGTGCAACATATCTACTATGCACTATTAAATCTATTGTTCTGTGGCCCTTTTTAAAAGAAATATATGGCTTATGACAATACTTATCAACTCTCTATCTTTTAGCAGCATAGGCTAATAATTAAAATTTTAACAATTTGTTCATTAAGAATATTATAAAGTGATGCAAAGTAAATATTCTGTAGATTTTTGCCACCATTCCTCCAAAAATCTGTTGAGGTAGCCTCTTCTACTGGCAATGGACATAAAGAAGAATACTTGTCAGCACCTTCATCTTTATGGCTACATTTAACAAAAACCTCACTGCTACAACCATAGGCTTCCAAAACTGTGTTTTTATTATAACCTCTACTTAAAAACATAGTCCGTGTACCTTTAGGTTCAATTTCAAAATCTGTATCTGAACTACTTAATTTACTTAATCTTAAAAAATCCCCATATGGCAAGGAATCAATAAGGTGTGAGAGGTGTGGCAAGTATTGCCATGTAAAAAGATATTCTCCTTCCTCCATTTTTCTTTGAACCAAAGTAACTATACCCCCTTCAACAGAGCCTACTAAATTAAGGTCTAAAAAAATGTAGTTCATGGCCCATCTGTAGGCCATGAAATCTTAAATTAAATATGTTACTATGCAGAAAACAAACACATTCATTAACATCATCAAAACCTCCATCACAAATAAAAATCAAATATGTATAACGAAAATATTTAACTACATAACTTTAAAAAAATACTCTGATACAAAACTTCCATCTCAAACATAGCCATAAATAAATATTAACAGTAAATACCGTTTGTTCACTATCCTTAGCTTCAATATCCTAGCTAAAGTAATTTTAAGGGAACTATACTTAGCTTTTACATAAGCTTAACTTACATGCAAGTTACATGTTGGTTGAATCCTGTAACTTGTTTTAGCCCTCCCACTCTCACTAGACAAATGAGATTATATAGCTAGCTCCCAAACCACCATTTTTAAAATACCCCTGTGCTTCTGGACCCAGCAGGCTGCTCTGTAACATGGTATGTGTTATATTTGCTCCTTTCAATGAATTGTACTGTGTTTTGTTAAAGGAGAGTTTTACAGCTGGCATATTATCTTGTAACAATTGCTATAAATGATTGTGCTGTTGCACTTGATTTATTATCATATGTGCCATATATGATAAGCTAAAATCTCTTAAGCGCTAAACTATTGTGTTTTTAACATGTTTTATTGAGTTTCACATAGCATGCAGTAAAAGTGTTGTGAACTGCGCACACAGGTAAAGTGCTAACTGTAACATAACAATCATTGCGTATGGCATAGAGTAACTAGTGGGATAATCAAGCAGCTGTTAGAAATGGCATTTCTTTTGAATGTATAAAGTTCCTCATCTGATTTGTGAGATGTGCAACAAATGGAAGTGAAGGGACAGAATGGAATGTGTTTTTATTTAAACGTACTTGTGTTTAACGTGCTACGTTAAACTTCATGGTAGGAACAACTCTAATCTATATCCCTTACCAGGTGTTGTCCCCGCTCCACGTTTAAAAGCTAACTGAAAGGCTGGCAGTGTTCTAAGGACACCAACAGCTATTACAGTCAGAAAGTTAACTGCCTGTACCCTCCATACCTGTTTAAAGACATATCAAACGTCAAGGTTAATATCTACTCTTTCAGTGTTTTAATTGTGCATCTTAACCCTGGGTCTGCAGCACTGTGAGGTGTTCCCTTTTATCCCCCAACTTCCTGCAAATAATAGTGATATTAGATAGAACTGCCTGATATAAATACAAGTATTAACAGTAAACATCATTGTTTTTTCACTATCCTTAGCTTCATCCTAGCTAAAGTAATTGTAAGGGAACTATACTTAGCTTTTACATAAGCTTAACTTACATACAGGTTACATGTTGATTGAATCCTGTAGCTTGTTTTAGCATCGCTATGCTTAGGTTTGCTCCGCACTCCACCCTGCCCCCTTTTCCACCCACCCCCACCACTGCTAAATGTAATCTATCTTTAGCCACCTCCTTTTCTTCTGCTCCAATCAGCAAACTGCTCATCTCTAAAGGACCTCCCTCTCTAAGTACTATTCGACCACTATTTCCTATTAGTACCTAATAAATCATGTGCACAAAAGGCTTAAGATCTCATACCATACTAGCATCTAAACAAACAATATTATTTACTTTGCTTATACTGCTGCTTAGTCTTTATCTCCTTACCGCCTATGAAAGCCAATGCCTCTGTGGATTCCACCTTTCAAAAGGTCAAACCATCCCCCATGACTCCACAAGCAATATTTCACTATTTAACATCCCCTTCTCATTTAACCATACATCCCCTTTAATGTTCCACCCCGTTAGAACCCAACAGTCCAACTTTAAGGATAAACAATTTCTAAAACTTATACATAAAATCTTAAAACTCATTATCAAACATCACTACAGTCTCATAATAGATGGGGATACTCACCCTAACCCTGGACCTACCTCACCCAAAGAAAATAGAACCCAAGTAACCAGCCCCACCAATGCCTTGCCCTGTAATAAGTCTATGAATTCTATCCTAACCTTTCACCTAAATATTATAAGTATAAACAACAAGATTCACAACCTGCATGCCCTCTTAGCTGTACACTCCTCTGATATTATGTCTCTCACAGAAACCTGGCTAAAACCTACTATAACTGATAATGAAGTTCTACCCACTGGGTATAATGTACACAGAGCCGGCTGCATTGCCAAGAAGGGGGGTGGAATAGCAACACTTTATAAAATTACACTAAGTGTAAATAGAGATTCCACACAACTGCCACTTTTTAATAATGCTGAAATCATTGTTACCAAACTCCAAATTAATAATAATCAATCCATTTACATTGTCTGTGTCTATATTCCCCCGGGTAATAATATAAACACATTAGAAATCATTCTCCACTGGCAATCCATCACTTACCCTCAAGAAACTATAGTTCTAGGTGACTTTAATATTGACTGGTACATATGTACATCTGACTCCCCGGTTAGTCATATTAATCTATTTGGTTTCTCGCAATTAATTTCTTCCACTACCAGGACTAACAAGCCCGCTAATAGAGCCAGTGTCTTAGACTGGATACTTGTCAATCATCACCCCCATATATATATAAATTTGAGACCCACCCTGATGATCTCAGTGATCACTCTCGTAATGTATATTATAAAGGATAAAGTTGAAAATCTCTGCCTGACCATACATAAAATTATCAGGAACAACAAGAATTTTAACCCCATTATTTTCCAGAATGAACAATGTCCACTAGAAGATGCCATAAGGTACTTTAATACCAAATTCCTGAGCATTCTCAACTCCCATGCTCCTGAGCGTTCTATTCAAACTAAAAATAATACTGCATCATGGCTTTCTGAAGAAGCCAAGTCTAAAATCAAACTGAGAAACAAAGTATGGGATAACTGGTGCACATCTAAATCCCCTCAAGATCAACTTAAATTTTGCCAACTCAGAAATTATGCCAAAAAAATCCATTCTGATAGATAAAAAAAAATTACTACCTAAACCTTCAGCACAAACACCAAAATAATCTACAAAAATTCTGGGCTGGCTTAAATCGACTACTCCACCCTGGACAATCTACCATTCCTGTTCCAACTCCAGTCAAAAGCTACCTTAATAACATTACCAATGCCTTTAATTATTTTTTCACCAAAACTATCCAGAACCTAGCTAGCCAACTCACTCCCGCTAACCCCCTCTCTTCCTCAATCTCAAACACCTCAAATCATCTCTCTCACTTTCAACCTGTCTCTACCACTCTTATCCATTCACTATTCAAAAAGCTAAAACTCACCACCCTATCTGCAGACAATCTCTCTGCCGAGTATCTTCAAATACCTGCAGACGTAGTTGCTTATCCCATCTCAATACTGATCAATAGGACCTTGTCTGAATGTTCCATTCCCTCATATGGAAAATAGCCCATATTATTCCTCTCCACAAAGGGGGTTGCTCAACTGAATTATCCAACTATAGACCTATAGCCATTTTCTCACCCCTAGCCAAAATAATGGAAAATGCATACATAAGAAAAGAGGAAAATCCCAGGATGCAAAAAAATCCCTTGCCGGCCTCAGTAAGAATCTGAGATCTCTCATAAAAATCCTCCAAAGCTAGTTACGAAAATAAAATTGCCAAAGATTCCAAAGTCAACCACAAGGCATTCTATAGTTATGTCAAGAATCTAAATGGCAATGCTCAGATCTGCTCTGAGCTACAACAGAATGGCATTAAATATACTGATCCCAAGGATATTGCCAATATTCTGGCAGATTTAGTGCCAACTTCACCCCCCTCTCACCCCCTAAAAAGCCCATCTAAATACCACAAGATTGCTAAATTCCAGTAATCACGGCCACACAGGTAGAAACTACACTATCCAAAGCTAAGAATACAGCATCTGTGGACCAGATGACATCCCAGGCTGTGTACTACATGAACTAGAAAATGGACTGGCACCTCACCTAAGTGTCATGTTTAATCATAGCCTCACCTCAGGCTTCATGCCCACTGAGTGCCGCACAGCTACAGTTATCCCAGTCCAGTGGGGTTGGGAGGGTGGCCTAATGGTTAAGGTGTTTGCCTTACAAACACAAGGTGCAGGGTTTGAGTCTCACAAGGGCTAATTGGCTAGGCTTAAAATGGCTCGCAAGGGCAATTAGCTTAGTACTAATCTATGAACCACAAGGGAGAGATCCATCTTGGATCCCAGGAACTACCGTCCCATCAGTCTGACGAGCCTGATCTGCAAGGACATGGAATGCATTATCATGGAACTTATAAACAAAGACACTGGCAACCTTTAAACACTGGACCCCACCCAGTCTGGGTTCGTGAAGGGCCAGTCTTGTCTCCTGAACCTGATTGACTTCTTCGAATCAGTCTCCAGAGCTGTAGACGAGGGTAAGGCAGTCCACACAGCCTATCTGGACCTCGCCAAGGCCTTCGACACCATCCCCCACTCTGGAATCATAGATAAACTTAGTAAGCTGGGCATAAATCCCTACATCACTCGATGGGTTGGCAACTGGCTTACTGATAGAACCCATACTGTAAAAATAGCCAACTCCAAATCCAGCTCCAGTCCAGACAGATGGAGTACCTCCGGGTTCAGTCCTGGGATCACTCTTGTTTGGCATCTACTTCTCTGAAGTACAGGCCAACACTAAGGGACTCTGGCTAACAAAGTATGCAAATGACTGCAAACTGGGAGCCATTATTGAATCCCCAAATAATGGGGATATTCTACAAAAGGGCTTTACAGAAACAGATGCTTGATGCCAGAGCCATGGGCTCAAGTTTAATGCCAAGAAATGTGTAGTTATCCCCTTTGGGGAAAAAACATGTACCCATGAATTACCACATAGGTGGCAGTACACTAAACACCGAAAGTGTGATGAGAGACTTAGGGACATAGGTGAACAGTGGTCTCACCTTCGATAACCAAATCACCACAACAGTCAGGAAATCCTTCTAAGTGGCACACCTCATCACTAAGGGCTTTTCATCCAGAAAAAAAGGAGGTCGTTGTACCACTGTACTCCTCCCTCATTAGACCCATTATAGAGTACAACGCCCCATTTGGTATGTACCTCATAAGAGATCTGCAACAGCTGGAAAGGCCACAGAAATACCTCACTAAAAGAATCACAGGCCTAAAGCAGATGCGCTATGCTGACCATCTAAAAAAACTCCATCTATACTCTGTGGCATATCGTATACTCAAGAGGCGATCTCTGCTTAACATACAAGGCCATGTCAAACCCAGAGCTGTTGAACATGCTCCACATAAAGAAATCCCAATCCCTCAGAGCCACACTCTCCAGGAATCTAAACCTTGTCATCTTAATGAACAAAACATGCTGGAGGGATAGGTTCCTGACCCAGAGACTTCCCATACTCTGGAATAGACTCCCCGTACATGTCAAGCAGAGCGCCTCCTTGGCCCTCTTCAAAAGGAACCTTGACAATTGGATGAGAGAGAGGAAATTCACCCTGGGGATCACGTCAGTCTCCCTGCTAGACAGGGGTCCGGGGAGGTAAATATTGTGGGAAGAAATATCCGGGGAATTGTTTGGCTAGGCTTGAATAGGCCCCTAGGGCCAATAGCTTAGTACCAGCCTATGAACCTATAAGCAACTCATTCACTATCTCACAATGAACAACATACTGGCCAATTCTCAGCATGGTTTCAGGCCACATCATAGTATCACAACCGCCCTCCTGCTTTTATCCTTTGCTGGTTTCTGTGGTCATTTTGTTGATATAAGACAACTGCATACAGACCTGGTTAAAAAAAACACTGATAGAGTATATTGACACAAAAAAACAAAAGGTTGGAACAAATGGAAGAAGCTTTAAACAGATATTCAGATGAGATGATAAAGCTGCAAAAATCAGATGTTGAAATGAAGAACAGGCTGGCTGAATATGATACTGCTCATGAAGAGATGTTTCAAAACACAATCAAATTAGAGGACAGAGCATGCAGGGGAAAACATGAGATTTTCAGCTATACCAGAAAAGCTGTAAGGAACATAGTGTATTACATTTTTGAAAGCACAAATAAGCAACTGGACTGGTATTCCATAGCATTACTTATTAGTTGAATGGGCATATCTTGTTTATGCTCCAAATCTAGTTATAAGAAAGCAACCTAGACCATTAATAGTAAGGATGCAGTCCTACCAGCAGAGAGTTGATTTTGTCAAAACTGTGGCAGAAGGAGAAAATACTAAACCTAGGTGACAGCGGAGTGTTTGTGGAGAATGATTACTCATTGCACACCAGGCAAAAGAGAAGTAAATTCGTCCCTCTTTTCCGAGAATGCCAAGACGCAGGTGTGAGATTTGATGAAGTGCATGCAAAGGAGGAGATACAAAAGTTTGTCAAACAAAAACTAAGCTGTGAAACAAATGGAGATTTGGCTTCTTGCTCTTCTGGTAATAAAGGCCACAGAGAGACTGCACCTGTGAAACCTTTTCCAGTATTTCAGTGGAAAATGTTGGAGAGAAGGAACGGAGAACAAGAGTTGACTAGAAGAATTGAGAGTACATTGGAAATGAAGCAGAGACAGGGTTTGGGTGATGGAGAAGAACAGAGAAATGGAAATGAAGCAGAGACAGGATTTGGGTGATGGTAACATAATGTGGAAATTACAGTGCAATAATTATATTTGTGAAATATGACAGCACAAGAAAATCTGAAAACATTGTACGTCTTCAAAATTTGTTTGCTGAGTTGGGGGATGAAAGTATACTCCTACTTCATGTCATTAATGTTTGGGAATGCTTTGGGGAGGAGAAGTGAGGGGAGAACACTAACTGTAAGTAAAGAAAACTCTTAATTCTTAATAGTAATGTAGCTGTGTTGCATGGTTTTCTTTGCATGCTATTTTTGGGTGCAATGGGGATTGTAAACAGATGTTTATTTTTCTTCTTTTGCAGTTTTGAGAAACATAGGCAATGTAATGATTAACAAAAAAAAAAGGGAGTCTGGTTAAGGGGGCATGACAGAGTTCAAATTAATGTGCTTTTTTTCATTCTCGCATGGGGAAATAACTGATTAAGGACCTCTGTTTTAAGACAGAGCAAGTAAATGAAAAAATAATATTGAATATTATAAGGTTCTTTTTCTAGCACCTGCAAATATGCATACTAAGTAGCATTTCTGCAGCTGGTCTTCATGCCTCCATGGAGACAATCTAGTAAACAGAAACTGGAGACAGTCTGGTGGAAGGGGATTGGCTGAGGGAAAAGAAGAAAAAAGAACAGAGAAATTGACTAAGACATAATGTTCCCTGAAAACAATCCGGTTTTCCCAGGTGTGACAGCTTTAAAGACAATACAAAACCAGTTAGACATGAAGTAAAGTTCTCTCCGTTTTCTTAAATGCAGTAGGGATACTAATACAAATAGGTATTTTGTTTTTTTTATTTTTCTTGTTCACCCTTCTCTCTTTTTCTTTGTTCAGTTTTGTGAAATGTAGGGACTGCAATGAAAAAAGTGAGGAGGGGAGGAGATGGAGGAGAGCAGAATGGTTTGGTTACGAGAGTATGACAAAAGAAAAATCACTGTACTTTTTCCCGTGCTTGCATAGGGAAATGACTGGGTAAAAACCTTTAGGTGTTATCCAGTAAAAAAGTTTATTACAAAGCATGTAAATGAAAAATAATATTGAATATTGTAAGGCTTTATATCTGATAAACAAGGTACCCTCAGCAGTTTTATGTCTGATTTGCATGTCACTAGAAGACAATTTGATAAAGAAAAATGGCTTGGAAAAAGTGGTTACTGAAATCATTCAAATGTTTCCTCAACTGGGAGAGTTATAAAGATATAAAATATCAAATAGCACTTACTAATAGTGCAGGCTGTACCATGCATCTTAACATGACTAATCTTTCTTTTTGGTTAACTGTAGCCTGTCTATGTAGCTGTCAACTTGAAACTTATGTTCTTATTGGAGAGGCCGCAAAAGTACCCCACAAAGAGGATCCTAGGCCTTAAACACTTGTCCTATATGGACAGACTCAAAAAACTCCAACTATTCTCTGTCTCATATCACCTACTTAGAGGCGATCTCTGCTTGACTTACAAAGCCATGTCTGACCCAGCTCTGTTAGAAATGCTTCATCTAATGAAATCCCAATCCCTCTGCACTACGTGCTCCAGAGACCTCAACCTCATTACCACAGTCAACAGAACAAGGTGGAGGGACAGGTTCATAATCCAGAAACTGCCCATGCTATGGAATAGAATTCCCATACATATCAAACAGAGCAACCTCACTGACCCTTTTCAAGACAAATCTTGATGAGTGGATGGGAAATAGAAAATTCACCCTGGGGATCACTCCAGTGGCTCTACTCGACAGAGGTACTGGGAACTAAGGTCGGGTGGCATGATGCCAGGATAATCCTATGGGCTAGGCTTGTAAAGGCTCTGGGGCATTTAGCCTAGTACACACCTATGAACCTATTAGGAAGCAAAAGCTACAGTATTTGAAGATGTATATAGTTTTGTGTGTTGTTGTAAAGTTCATAGGTTTTAGGAGTTTTTTTTTGGGGGGGGGGTTGTTTGTTCTATTTGAGGGCTTTCAAAAAAAAATTTATGTAAGATGTGACAGTCACAAATGGGTATGACATGAAAAACTGTATAAAAGACCAACATGCCGAACAGTATACACATGTAACATAAAAGTTGGAGCTAGGCATTTAGCAAAAGAGCAGTTTTATATAAAATGTGGTAATAACTATATAAGAAAATTATGCTTTCTGTAATGCCTTTCAATCTGGATAGTCTTACAGATATATATAAAAAAGAAAGAGTAGTGAACTATATTAAAAAATGTAGAGAGCAAATAGCTATGCTACAGGCAACACACCTGGAAAGTGCAGAAGATGTGAATTTGATAAAGAAAGGTTTTCAGGATGGTTATTCAGCTGAATATTTGGGGCAAAGGAAAAAGAGGAGCAATTATATAAATTGCAAGATGAGCTCCAATAGTGATAAAAGAGCGAAAAAAGATAATGGAAGATGCATAGTACTGAGGGGCTACTGGCTAGGGAGGAGGATTACACTAACATGCATTTACACCCCCCCTAAAACTCCTATAATAGAGCTTAAGAAAATTCTGGGAGAAATAATCGGCTATCAGCAAGGAATATTACTTATAGGTGGAGACTGGAATTTGGTTTGCAACGGTGAAGATGTGTCTGGGGGGCCTAGAAGAGGAAAATATAACAAGGGAGGGTAGATTTTTGAAGAAATATATATGAAAATGTTTGGCATGGAAGATGTGAATTCAATACTAAGAGTTTGGAGTGAATTTACATATTACTTACTGAGATAAAAAAACTGGGTTAGGCTAGATATATTTTATATCTCACAGGAACATGTGCATTTAACTGAAGGTCTTGAAACACACCCAATAACTATTTCAGATCATGCACCAATAATAACTAAAATAAAAATGCAAGGTAACGAAATGAAAATAAGGAATTTAAGGAATGGGTTGTGGAGTTAATTCAGGAGCTACTAGAGAAGATAGAATTATCTTTTGAAAACATAGCTAAGGAGTAGGATAAAATTAAAGTGGAGTTTAAAACTGTTGGAAATAAAAGAGAGAGGGATATGGTTAAACAATAAGAATTATTTAGAAGGACTTACAAATGTTAAGGTATTGCAAAATAGGGGGAATCTTTCAGAACAAGAAAAGGAGCAAATGCAGAATGTTAAACAGAAAATAAGGGATTACCTTGATAATATGCATGAGTTTAGAAAGATTGCTGTTAAGCAACTGTTTTTTGATAATAATTCTAGAGTGCAAAAGCTTCTAGTACAATTCAGGCAACAAAATGTGGAAAGTGCAGTCACCAAGCTTAGGGAGCCTGTAATAAGAAAGATAACAAGAGGCCCTGTAGAAGCATTAGAAATATTTCAGAAATTTCATGAAAAGTTGTATAAAGCAGAGAAATATGGAAATCAAGAAAAGGTACAAAAGGAAATGTTTATGGAAGAATTAAATATGCCAAAGTTAGAGGTAGATGAGGCTCAGTTTCTAACAGGATAGGAAAGGAGGAGATAAAAATGGCTATGTACAACCAATCTACAGGAAAGTCCCCAGGAATAGATGGTATTCCTATGGTAGTTTGGAAGTTAGGAGGGAAAAAACTGATAAAGATCTGGATGTTTTTTAACAGTATTTTAAGAAGAGAAGTACCAGCATCCTGGAAGAAGGCGGTGGTAATGGTAATACCTAAAGAGAGTAAAGATGCATCAGATCCAGCTTCATACAGGCCCATTTCAATGCTAGACCATGATTATAAAGTGTTTGTCTGTAATGGCTAAAAGAATGGCAAAAGTGATATCAAAATTGATAGATATGGATCAGTGTTGTTTTGTAGAAGGGAGGCAAACATTTGACAATATTAACAGAACACTGATGATCCAGAGTGAAGCAGAATGTAGGAAGGTACCACATGTGATGTTGTGATTCTTCTTTCCATTCATCACTGAAGGGTTCGGTTCCGAGCCCTTGGAACTGAGTCGGCCTAATACCAAGCTCGCGCCAGCCAAAAACTCTCGAGCTAAGCTTCTACCCACAATGCCTTTCTCCCTGTTATCTCAGATGTCGTTTGCCGCATAGCCGTAAATCCGCATTTAAGCCGAGCTCTCAGCTAAGTGGAAACCTTTTGATATTTTCTGGAAAAAATTGTGTATTAGTTTGTCATTTGTGACTTATATTAATTAATCTTTATATTTACAGTTAGATATACATTTTTTCACTTCTACCCGTTTGGTAATCTTTTAAGTACCATTGGTGGTATGGTCTTCTTTCTTTACCCTTGTGGTATTCCTTGAATACCATCGCTGGTATTTTTTTCCTGTCCTTCCCCTTTTTCTGTCTAGTTGCATGTTTTTGACTCTTTGGATATATACTGTGTGTATTTAGAGAAGTGTAGACATAGAGAGAGCGGAATTTACATTTTTCTCTGAAGTTTTTGATTGTTGTGTTTAACTTGTTCATGATGTCTGATAAGAAGGGTACATCGGGGTTTAAGCATTGTACTTCGTGTAATGGTAAACGTCCGAGTAGTGACTGTCACAATGATTGTGTCTACTGCTTGAGGGTGCCCCATCTTTTGGTGCAACCTCCCTGTGTGATTTGTCAAAGTTTCAGCTAGCACACACTGAATGAGTGCAAAAATAAGTTAATACTGAAGGGCCTACTTAAGTCGCCCTTTCAGAGGCCCTTTCTGCGAAGGAGGTCTCAACCCCTCCTTGGAAGGATAAGAAAAGGGCCCATTTGGTTCCCTCTTCACCCTTGGGTGACTAGGGTAAGTCTGTGAAACCTAAAATGCAAAAACTTTCTTTGGAGCATAAATCTGTCTTGTTGGCACCAACCTCGTCTGCTTCAGGTACTGCGACTGTTACTATATCAGCACCATCTTTGGCTTCGATACTGTCTCTGGCACTGTCTACAGTCCTCGCTTTGCCTACTGTAACTTCGGCACCAGGTGCCACTTTGGCTCAGTGCATGCCTTCAATGCCTATCTATGCAATGATGACTGAACCTCCCATATCGGCTTTGAGTGCCCCTTTGGCACCAAGCTGTTTTGCGTTTCCGACAAGAATGGATTTGACCCCACTGCTTCCTGTCTCAAAACTTGAGACATCGGTGCCAGTAGATTCCACACTACGGACTCGATACTCTCCTTCCATAGACGTGTTTCTAGGCCAAATGTATAGCCCATTTCCAGATCCACCTGATTCCCCATCGGGAGTATCCACTACATCCACCAGTAGCCTTTGGAAACTTGATGTGGTGTGTCTTGTGGCTCAGCTGTTGGCAGCTAGGGGGATACTCATGCCTTCCAGGACCCATCCTCCTACAGGACTTGTGTTGACTTCTCCATGGACTCCATCCTATTCTCCTCCTTTCACCATTCCGGTTCCAAAGCCTCCTGCTCAGACGTCCTTTTCAGAACCCCCCCCCCATCTCTGCGCCGGTAGTGGACCTCACTGTGGGTTTGGGACCATCACTTTGGTCCTCTGTTCCCGCTGAACCAGTCCTTCCTCAACCCCGTGATTGGGTTGCAAGCTGTTTGGTTCAGAGTATGGTTCAGAGTGTTTCTTCGGTTCCATCCTCTGTGCCGGGAGCTTTGTTTACACCGATCCTGCTTGAGGCTCCATCCTCGGGTGTGGGTTTGGCAGAGCGGGCTGTGACCCCGGTTCCAAGGTTGTCCTTCTCAGTTCCAGGCTCCCATCCCTGTTTGGGTGAATCTGCTTTCCATGTGATGGAGCGGGCGCTTGCTTCTGGAAGCATTCCACCAATGTCAGAACCCCAGATTTCTCACCCTGAGCTACAACTGCCACAAGCCATCTCCCCAGGACTCCAGGCAGGGAAGCCGCAAGAACCTCCTATGCAGGGTGCCCATTTCTGAGTCCTCCTCAGAAGCCCCCACTGAGGAGCCCCCATGGAAGAGATTGTGCAAGAGGAAGCATGTAGACTCCTTTGAGGAGTCTCTAACAGAGGACATGGATTGCGATGATGGTGAAGGGACCTTATGGTCACCCCCTGAGGATGTCTCCTTCTGAGACATCTATGAAATGCTGAAACAGAGGGGTGACTAGAACCCTGCTAATCCTCCTCCTGAGGAGTCCGTGTTCCTGCAGGCTTTCCATGCCCAGCTATCTACCGCCTGCAGATGAGCTGGTTCAGCTCGTGGTGCAGCATGCCTGGAAAAACCCTGATTCTGTTGAGGTGATCCCTCAGAGACCCGACAAGATACTTTCTCCACCCGAGGAACACCCACATTGGTCCAGAGGTTTAACAGTCGATGCTATGGTGGTGGCGGTGGCATGAAAAAGGATATAGTTGAAGAGAGTCCTACTGTCCACCTGCCAAACAGAGTCTCCTGGGACATGGAAGGATTGGGGAAGGGAGTCTTTGCATCAGCGATCTTTGCCATATGGTCCATGAGCTACTTGGCACATTTCACGAGGCTCCAAAGAGACTTGATATCTGAACTTCCTGGAACACTCACAGGACAGGTGCCTGAAGAGGTAAGGGACAAAGCTGCCTCACAGCTCGCAACCCTGGAATCTATCTCCAACTCATCCGTGAGGTTGCTTTTACACACAACCGAAGGGGCGGCTAGAACTGTGGGTTCAGGCATAGTTATGAGACGTCATGCTTGGATGCGCATTTGTGACCTCTCAGGCCCCTTCGTCTTCCTTTCTGAATGCTCCCATCAAAGCGACTTCCTTGTTTGGATCCAAGGTAAAGGACAATCTGGCCACGTATGAGCATGACAGTAAGACCCTGTTTGCCGTGGGTCTACGTTTTTTCAATCCTCAATGTTTCTTCTCCCGGAACCAGAGGAGTGGGAAGATGTGGCACAAAAAATCTCAGGGCCCTTTCCATACCACACATGGTGATGATACCCACAGGGGCAGAGGGGGTAACAATTTTGGAAGAAGCTCCTATAGAGTCAGAGGGGGTCCATTTAACCAGAGCCCCAGAGACTCCTCCTCTGGGCAGCCTTACCAGCTTGTTGAAGAACAGCCCAATTGCTTTCCTCTGGAAGCAGTCGGGTGTTGTTTTTCTCCGCACCAAGCTGCCTGGCACTCTATTACCACCGATCGTTGGGTGCAGAATATCTTTACCTGAGGTTACACCATTCCCCTCATTACTTATCCAAAGCGTCCAAGAAAACTCACTGATGTTCCATCCAGTCAGAGGGAAGAAGCAGCTTCAGAAATAGAAAAGCTGTATCAAAAAAGAATCATCCAACTAGTCCCACCAGATCAATGCGGATCCGGATATTACTCAAGATTCTTTTTGGTGCCAAAAAAGACAGGGGACTGGAGACCCATTTTGGATCTCAGCAGTTTGAACAAGTCTGTTGGCCAAACCAAATTCCAGATAGTCACTGTTCAGTCCATTCTCCCTTTTCTAAGGGAGGGCGATTGGATGTGCTCGATAGATCTCCGGGATGCGTATTACCACATCAAAATGGACAAACGGTCCAGGAGTCTACTTTGCTTCTGGCTAGGAGTCAATCATTACCAGTTTCGTGCCCTGCCGTTTGATCTCTCTACAGCCCTCAGAGTGTTCACAAAGTACATGGCAGTAGTTACAGCTCACTTGAGACTGCAAGGATTCTGGGTGTTTCCATGTTTGGAAGATTTACTCCTTACCGCCCCCACCAAGCATCTGGTAACAGCCCCACAATACACCCTTTCTCTGGCAGGAATTTGGGGATAACTGTGCACTGGGAGAAATCCAACCTTACTCTGGCCCACCAGATAGAATTCTTCGGACCATTCTTTGGCGCTCAATCCTGTCTGCTGTCACTCCCAGCCCACAGACTTCAGAGACTGAGGCTTCAGCTCTGGGTGATACTCTGTCAAAACAAAGTCTCAGCGAGAGAGGTTCTTCGGGTCCTAGGATGAATGGCAGCTTCCATTCCAATAGTCCCTCTTGCGAAACTGCACATGTGAATTCTGCAATGGCTTCTTCTCTCTCAGTGGTTCTCAAACCATCACCCTCTGTTTTCAGATTCAGATAACCAACTGTTACAAGCAGGATCTTCTTTGGTGGATAAGGCGAGACACAGAAATTTGGAGCCACTCATTCCAATCCCCTTAGCCTAAGGCCATTGTGACCATGGATGCTTCCCTGATAGGGTGGGGTGGGGGGGCATTTCCAGGGAAAGACAGTCCAAGGTGCATGGTCCACGTTGGAGGCCAACCTGCATATCAGCGTTCTAGAACTGAGAGCGGTGCTGTTAGCGTTGCAAGCATTCCAACTGGTTCTTCCTTCTGGAACGATTGGAATTCAGTCAGACAATATGTCAGTAGTTTGGTATATCAACAAGCAAGGAGGAACCAAGTCCTACCCTCTGTGTCAAGAGGTCATGAGAATTTGGCAGTGGGGAATATCTTCCAACCGCTTTCTGATAGCAACGCATATCCTGGGGAGTGCTAACGTGATTGCAGACAAGTTGAGCAGATGTATTCTCTTGCTCCACGAATAGTCTATCAATCCTGAAGCAGCAGCAGACATTTTCAGCCATTGGGGCTGAAAATGTCTGCCGCTGCTTCAGGATTGATAGACCATTCGTGGGGCAGACAGACATTTTCAGCCATTGGGGCTAGCCTTGCTGCGACCTCTTTGCCTCCCCATCAAACAACAAATACAGCAGCTATTTTGCCCTATTTCCCCCCAAAGGGGAGTCCCTGATGGACACTGATTCACGATTGGCCCACGGGACTCCTTTATGCCTATCCCCCCATTCTTCTGATTCCACCATTCATAAAGAAAGCTATTCGGGTGAAATGCAAAGTGATCATCATAGCCCCCTTTTGACCTCAAGAAGCTTGGTTCTCCTTCCTTCGGCCTCATCTGTTATATCCACCGTGGATTCTGGACCCTCTTGCAGACCTGATTTCTCACCCCAAGGGTTGAGTCAGCAGAATCTGTCCAATCTCAAGCCGACAGCTTGGTTTCCCCACTTTGGTTAGTTGCCAGGCAGGATGATCTCACTTCACCTGTTCTTGACATAATTCTGGCCTCTCATAAATCATCCACCAGAAGACTATATCAGGACAAACGGAAAAGGTTTTCTATTTGGTCAAAGGAAAAGATGCTAGATTCATACTTGGCTGCAGTCACAGTGGTCTTACAATATCTAAGTTTTTTGAAGAGGGAGCCACAGCCTCTACCATACGAGTACATCCGGCAGCGATTTCGAATTACCATAATGGGCTGGATGGTGCTCCTCTCATCTCGCTACATTTATGTAAAACTTTTCTCAAAGGAGTTTCTCACATTAGACCTCCAATCAGACAACCTATAGAGCCATGGAACCTCATGTTAGTTCTCCAGTCTTTAACTCAGCCCCCCTTTGAACCCACAGTGAAATGTGACCTCAAATTCTTGTCATGAAAATCTCTCCTCTTAGTAGCCATCATGTCAGCCAGATGAATTTCGGAGTTGCAGGCATTGTGCACCAAAAGACCCTACCTAATCTTCGACAAGGACAAAGTATCACTCCAGATGAACCCATCTTTTCCCCCCAAAGTTGTTTCTGATTTTTCCATCAATCAGTCTATTGACCTACCAATATTTTTCCCAAACTTCTCTAATAAAGGAGAATACTGCCTACATTCATTGGATATACACAGACAATTGAGATTTTATTTAGACAGGACCAGAACAATTCGTAAGACGGATCAGCTTTTCATTTCCTTTTCTGGGCCTAGAATGGGAAATTCTGTCTCCAATGTCACTTTATCAAAATGACTAAGGGAGTGCATACGTTTCACTTATTCATTTGCAAAAGAACCTATGCCACAGAATATTAAAGCCCATTCCACTAGATCGATGGCAACTTCTGTAGCCTTCCATTCCAGGGCTTCTATGGATGACATTTGTATAGCAGCCACTTGGGCTAAACCCCACACTTTTATCAATCATTACAAATGTGGTCTTTAGAGGGAGACCTGCCTTCGGCTCAATAGTTCTCAGGAACGTTCTTCCATAAGGCCATCCAAGGATCTCAAGGTAGCTGGGGATTCTGTCCCATCAGTAATGAATGGAAAAAAGATTAACATCATCAGATAAAGACGCTATGCCTTACCATAATGTTACATCTGTGTTGTTGTTGTTCTTTCATTCATCACCTCCCACCCTCCTTCCCCTGCCAAAGGCTCCTGGGGGATACTTTGGGTCCAAGTGGTCTTAGGGCATTTGCGCAGAAATGGCCTTGGCTTTACTTGTATAATATGGGCAAACTTGATCTGAGGTAACAGGGAGAAGGGCATTGTAGGTAGAAACTTAGCACAAGAGTTTTTGGCTGGCACAAGCTTGGCATTAGGCCGACTCAGTTCTGAGGGCTCGGAACCGAACCCATCAGTGATGAATGAAAAATCAACAACACAGATGGAACGTTATGGTAAGACATAACTTCTTTTTTTATTGGTGGGTTTTGATGGAGAGAACGCATTTGACAGAGTAGACTGGGACTTGAGCAGGTATACCAGACTACAGTCCCTGCAAGTAAGGCAATGGCCAGATCTCAAAATACATGACAAAAGAAACAAAAAAGACTAGCAGACAATGGTGCTCTTAAACAATTGTTTACTTAAATGTTAGATAGTGCCAAAGGCACATAAAAAGGCAAAAAGCCAACAGTACAAAAATTCAAACCGGTTTCGGCTTATAAATTAAGCCTTTCTCAGTGAAGATACAGAAACCAAGAAGGCTGCTTGTCTTATATAGAAAACACCTGTCAATCATCATTATAAACACTCAGTATACCACAAGTGTTCATTTAAACCAGGGGAAAAAAGTCCACCCAAATTAATAATCCATCTTTTCTCTAGTTTATTCAAAATATGCCAACCCGAAATCTTTCCTCTGTTGCCCAGAATCTTATCAATAATACTAAAATGAAAGTTTGCACTTGGATGTTTCAGTGTGTGTTTGTACAGGGCATTGTTGGTACATTGATTCCCAATATCAGATCGGTGCTCTGCAATTCTGAATTTAACAGGCCTAGAAGTTTGGCTGACATAGAATGCAGAGCAGCTACATGTAGCCAGATAGATGACCCAATCTGTTTGGCAACTGGCAAATATAGAAATATTATAAACTGTACCGGTGTTGCTACTGGTGAAACATTTGGTTTTATTCAACCTACAGCATTAAATACAATGGCCACAAGGGAAACAACCACTTAGACGATCACCTAAGAGGGTTTTCTGAATATTGGTCCCTAAGGGATAATGTCCTTTCTTGTAATGATTACAAAGGGAACCCAAATTCCTACCTTTCCTGAAAGAAAACAACATCTGTTTAAATTCGCACAATCTTTCATCAGCCACAAGTATGTTCCAATTCCGTTTAACACTGTCCATAAACCTGGTGGTATTTCGACCATAGGTTGTGATCAACCGCAATTTTGGACTATTGTTGGACTCAGCTTTATTATAATTAAACAATTGTTCTTTGTGCATGGAAGCAACTGAATTCCTAGCTGATACTTGTCCCAATTTGTAGCCCCTTTGAATAAACCTGGCCGTGAGGTCATCCCGATGTGTTAAATACGTGGAGTTATCTGAGCATATACGTTTGGCCCTCATGTACTGAGACTTAGGTATATTCCGACATATATGTGGTGGATGATACCTGGTGGCATGGAGGTAGGAGTTGTATTGGGGGTACTTACGGTGAACCACAGTATTTAAAGTGTTGTTAGCATTCTTGGTGACTGACACATCCAAAAAGATCATTTCATCCTTACTGTGGCTAACCATAAATTGAATTCCCCACCTGTTTGAATTTAAATAATCAACAAACTCCTGCAAATACAAAGAATCGGACCTCCAAACCAACCAACAATCATCCAAATGCCACCTCCATATGTCCATCTCCTGTAGAAAAATGTTGTGATCAGAATCATAAATCATCTGAAGCTCTAAAAAAGCCATAATTCGGCATAAATGGGGGCAAAATAAGCCCCCATAGCTGTTCCCCATGGTCTGTAGATAAATGGTATTCTGATACATAAGCACATTCTTCGTCAGGACATGTTCAGTCATTTTCAACAAAAAGGCACTAAAATTAGATGTATATAGTCCAGAAATCTCCAACCAATATTGTAAAGCCTCAATACCGGCCTTATGAGGGATATTCGTATATAATGATGATACATCGAGACTACATAATAACCAATCGGACTCCAGTTGTGAAACAGAGACAATTTGTAGGAATTTGGTTGTGTCCTGAATTCTAGATCTGACAAGGGGGATCAGAGGTTTTAAATATTTAGTTAAATATTGAAATAAAGGTTCAGTTAACGAACCACGGCCAGATGCAATAGGTCTGTCCGGTGGATTGTCCAGATTTTTGTGTACCTTAGGTAGAAAGTAGATATAAGGCAAAACCAGGTCAGAGACAGTCAATTGTTGCTTAATATAGTTAGAAATAATACCACCTTCTTCAGCTACAGATAAAAAATTATCAATTTGTTGTTTATAAGAATTTGTAGGATCTAACGGTAAATGTGTATAATAGCAAACGTCAGATAACTCTCTCAAAGCCTCCCTACTGTATTTTGTCCAATTTTGTGCACCCACTGCTCCCCCTTTGTCAGCAGACAAAATTACTAATTCATGATTCGAGATTAACTCCTGTATGCATTCAGATTCAGCCATTGAAACATTATTATGGCCTTTTTGAGTACACTTCATTGAAAAAGTAACACATTGGGGTTCATAGGTGGTAAAAATGTAGATTTATGATAGCGGAAATCCTCATGAGGGCCAGAAATGGGTTTATCCTGAAAGAAAAGTTTTAAATTTAATAACCTACAGAAGGAAAGAATGTCATTAGCAAAATTGTCCTCAGCAACAGCAGAGAGGCTAAAAGAGTGACTGCTAACCTGATAAGTGCTTTTTTTCCTGATACTACCTGGGCGACTGTCCAATCTAGCTAAAATGCAAGTATTTCTGCTTCTTGAACTGTTTTAAACTGTTTAAAGTTGTTTTTGCACCTGCACTTTTAAAGTTTGTCCTGTTTGTTGCATTTACCTGTTGAGACTACACACTCAAGTGTGCTAGCCTGTGTTACATATTTATTGCATTTTCCTGCTGTTTGTTGCAAAAAAAGAAGAAAAAAAAATATCCTTGTTTCCCATCTTTCCTGACCTAGAATAGTCCAAATACAGGCTTTGCTGTATTCTGGACTTTTGGAAAGTTCCTGTGTTGCCCATTTCCTTTCTTGGATAAAGGGAGGCTGCTTTGTTCACCAGTGGCAGTGGGGAGCTTAGAGCAGCTTATCTATCCCTGGAGGAGTGTTCACAGCACAAGAATCTGGTAGTCTATTTGCCGTTTTTAGGCCAATTTCTAGCTCTTTCAAGTCCCCCTGTATAATCCCCACTTTAGCGTGGCTTTGCGCATAGCGCAGCATTGGACAGCGCCGCTTAATTGGGTTTAAACCATTCTCGGCTCCATAATGTCTGCTTTTCACTTTTTCCCTTAGAACTGATCTAATTCTCATAATAAACAACCCTATTCCTACTCTAAAGCCTGGCACTTGCTCACTAAAGCAATTATATAAGTCAGCACTAAAAAATTAAAAGCACTACACCCTCACAAACTCCCCTTGAGTACCTTGTTCCCCATTGGCCCTTTTTTTCAATTATAAAGGAATTCCGAATACTATTCTAGCATGTCCAAAGGTCAGTTGTCAATCTCCTCTCCGGTCCAGCTGGTGAATCTGGAAATCTTGAGGCAATGTTACATCTGCCTCATGTACACAGACAACCCTCTCCTCCTCCCAACAAATTCCAACACATGTGAGAGATGCAACCATATAGCCAAACTGGAGGTTAAGCTCTCTCAACTCAGTACTGGCGTAACCAGTCAGGAGGAGAAGGAAACCACACTCACTACAATTCCAGTCTCACATAGACCCACCATGACAGCAAATCAAACACATAATCACACAAAAACATACTCAGAGGCTCTAAATAAAAATCTGCCTAAGCAGCAGAGACCTCCAAAGCAGATACCCAAGCAACCGCTACCCCAAAACAAAACATGTGCAACATAGCTCACAAAGCCAGTGTGCCGAACAGTCACAGCTCTTAAGGCTAAACAACACACCTGATACACTTGTAATAGGTGACTCTATCGTCAGGCACACTGACGTCCTGCTCACCAGGCTGAACAAGGAGAAGGTCACGGTGAGCTGCCTGTTGGGCGCTAGGATCCGCCACATAACACAAACACTCAGGTCACTCCCAAGCAAGTACAAATATGACTCAGTCTTTGTCCATGCTGGTGTGAATGACCTGAGACGTACCTCCCTGGACTACATGAAAAGAGACATAGAAGAGCTCTCTGAGCATGTAGCCCAGGCCGGTATGACCCTGACCTTGAGTAGCATCTTACCCTAACCAAGAATGATGCCACAATATGAAGACAAGTTGATCAATTTCAACAATTGGCTTAAGTATTGGTGTCATTCAAAGGGGATCCAATGCCTGCCAGCCTGGGATGACATGCTCGACAAGCCACGATGCTTCGCTAGGGACGGCTTTCACCTGTCACCCCTGGGCTTTCGGATATTGGCAAAGGCTCTTGCCACCCCCATAGTGCCTTTTTTAGGCAAGGCTCAAAAGACAAACCCACCTCCATAGGTATCACAAGGGATAAGAAACTAAGAGTAATGCTACTCAATGCCAGAAGTCTAAACCTCAAGATGCACGCACTCGAAACTCTCCTCAGCATGGAGAACATCGATATCTGTGCAGTAACAGAAACCTGGTTCAAGACTTCTGAGAGCACCCCAGCACTAGCAGGTTATACCTCATACCATGCTTTTTCGGCCCCAAAACTTGGACGAACGACAAAAGGAGGGGGAGTATCAATATTAGTCAAAGATGCCCACACCTTCAGGTTGGTGGCACAGCACGAAGCATCGGAGACTATCCATGTGCAACTAACAGTGGGTAAAACTGCCTTCCAGTTTATAGCCTGCTACAGACCACCCTCCCAAACCCAGGAACCCCACTCAGCCTTCCAGAGAACACTGGAAAATATGAAGGTCTCTCCAAACACCATTATATTGGGCGACTTCAACTACCCAAACATAGACTGGGAGCATTACTCTAGCTCCAACACCCTAGCCCAAAGGTTCCTAGAATTTATAAACTCAAATGCTATGGAATAACTTGTTACCACTCCCACAAGAGGGGAAAACATACTGGGCCTGATCATCACCAACATGGGGACTCTGCTCCAGACCAAAAGTGTATCTTTCCCTGGTAAGATCAGACCATAAACTAATCTCACTGGATATTCACATCCTGACCTTACTCCCTGCCCAGAAAACCACAGTGAAAAACTTCTCTAAAGCAAATTTCACACTCCTCAAAACCTAGGTGGAATCCTTCAAAGCCCCTGGGCCTGTGGAAAATACGGCTCAGACCGCAGAATCCTTTATAAACGCATTCTATGAGCACCTTCAGGAATGCATGGATCATGCAATCCCAAATAAAACCAAGACCCAATCCTCCAAAGGCAGACGTCCTGTCTGGTGGACCCCAGCCATAAACTATACAATCAAAGGAGGACGCTACTACATGATAGAGAAAAATCCCAAAAAGGGAAGGCATCTCTGATCAGTATTAGCAAAAAACTATGGACACTCATAAAATCGTCTAAGGCCAGCTTAGAGAGAAAAATTGCACAGGACACTAAGGATAATCACAAGGCTTTCTTTAGTTATGTCAGGAATCTGGGTGGGAATTCCCAGATATGCTCAGAATTAGTCCAAAATGACAAAAAATACACCGAACCCACAGACATTGCCAACATCCTAGCTGACAGGTTCAGCGCAACCCCCCCCCCCTTCCACCAAAAGGGCAAATATCTATACCAGCAGTGTGCTGCCCCTTGACATCTCAGATGCTCCGGTAATAGCCGCCCTCTCCAAAGCAAAAAACACAGCATCAATGGGACCAGACGCTGTCCTGGGCTGCGTCCTACATGAACTCCAAGAAGAGCTAAACCCAAACATAAAACTACTGTTCGATCTCAGCCTTACTACAGGATATGTACCCAAAGAGTGGCGTACAACAACAGTGGTCCCTCTCCACAAAGGTGGTGCCTCAGCAGATCCTGGAAACTATTTCCCCATAAGCCTGACTAGCTTGGTCTGCAAAGCTATGGAAAGGATCATCATGGACCTCATAAATAAAGATATTGGGGACCTGCAGACACTGGATCCTACCCAGTTCGGCATTGTTAAGGGCAGATACTGCCTCTTAAACCTGGTCGATTTCTTTGAAACAGTCACTAAGGCCATTGACGAGGGGATGGTGGTCCACACAGCCTACCTGGACCTCACAAAAGCCTTCGATACAATACCCCACTTGGGCATTACAGATAAGCTCACCAGCTTAAATATAAACCCCCTATGTCACTAGATGGGTTTCAAACTGGCTCAAGGACAGAACCCACATGTCCTGAAATTCGAACAACACTTCCAAACTAGGAATCAGGTACAAGTTGGCCCAGAAGGAAAAACACACTGTTGAACAATAATACAACCTTTTATTGTAAACATATAACACTCAAAGACTTTGTGACAAGTGACGTTACCAAACAAAAACAAAAAAATAATAGCGAGTCCAGCGAACTCATTCCCTCCAGTACAACTCTTTTGAGTGTGTACCTTTAACTCCTAGTGAGTGTGGCCTGAGCCTTTAAAAATGAAGTTATCACCTTACAGTTCTAACAAATACTCATTGACAGAGGTGAGATATCAATACAATTGTGTTTGCCATCATGTATGCTTCAAGATAAAATATTCTGATACCTTGCATGTAGCATGGTTTTGGAATTATTAATGCAAGTATGAACAAGTAATATTTGACGCCTAGATGAGCAGTAGGTGGTAACTGCAGATGCACCTGGAGGCATCACTTGGATGTTATGAGTTTGATCTAGCGCTTTCATCCACCAGAATGTGGATTTCTTCAGGATCAATTAATCAATTAACTAAGCCTGTTTATATCTTTTTTGGCACCAAACTTCACTCTAACAATACTTTAAATATATCTATATAATAATAAATACATGTCTTAGTCGAACTATAAAAATCTACTGAATGTTTAATTATACATGCTGAAGTAAGCTTTAGAATTCTTTGCATCCATTACTTCCTATGCATAAAATATACTCTTTTAGCATTCACTGGGGATGTATATTAATAAATGTACTACAATTCATAAGATGCAAATTTTTACAGGAGGAGAGATACAAACCTGAAAGGGAACTGGCAATGGAAATGGAGAGAGAACAGAGGAAACGAGGGACAGGCACGTACGTTTTATCCGAAGTGGAGGGAGAACCATCACAACTATTAAGAAAAGATGACAGTATGAATAACAGTAGTGAAGACTCAATTAAAATAAATGATATACATGTAAATGTAAAGGGTATTAATGAAATTGTAGTTAGTAAAAATGAATTCAACATTTTTAATTATACTGATATGGAAATTACTGATGAATTTTTTTACTTTATTCAGCAAAGGAATGAAATTCATTCCAAGCAATCGATTTAAAGTAGTTGATAGTATTATAGAGATTAAGAAGTATTTAAGGAAAATTAATTTAGCCATTCAGTTTAACAATACCAAGGACGCTGGTCAATACAATACTACTAAGCTGAAGAAGAAGAGTACTTACATGCCTGAAACCCACCCCAATGTGGCCATGTATGAAAAAAATGGTTACAAAAGAAGTATATTTATTAGATATAAAAAAATGGTTATAATAGAAACAAAAGTAATTTAAATGAGGAAGAACTAAAGTTAATACAGTTTTTTAAAAATGGCAGTACGACACGTATAATGAAACCAGATAAAGGGGGTGGGATAGTTTTATATGACCAGAACTTATATTTAAATAAAATGTTTGATATTTTAGTAGAATTTGGTAATTACACATCTATATCACTGAATGAGATAAACATAGGATATAGGCGGATTGACATGTACCTTGAGGAAGTACTGATAGATGGAAGGGTTGATATAGGAATTTACAATTTTTTAACAGTAGACCACCCTATTCTAGCTACAATAGTGGGGATTCCCAAAGTTCATAAAAACATAATAGATCCACCATTTCATCCAATAATATCAGGCAGTAGGTCCAAAACCTTCCCTATGGGACAGGCCATAGACACTTGGTTGAAACACATGTACGATAAAATACCCCACTTGATAAAAGATTCCTGGAATTTTTTGGGAAATTTGACACCAGATTTATGGAAAGATGGATTGAGTTTTATCACCATAGATGTGATGGATCTTTTTTCTTGCATCCCTAAGGACAAAGGATTGGACAGTTTTTATGAAAGTATTAGACGTTATTGTAATTTAGAAGGGGATCATATTAATCTTATTATGGAATTGATGACCATTATATTGGAGCACAACTATATATATTTTGAAGGCGAGTACTATAAACAGACACAAGGTGTCGCTATGGGAGCCGCCTGTGCTCCAATATATGCTAATATGGTGATGTTGGAGTGGGAATCTGAGAAATTATTTAAAAGTGAATATTATAGATATATTCGGTATTACACAAGGTTCATGGATGATATATTTATATTATGGGAAGGACCAGAAGAGATGATAGAGGAATTTATTAGACATTTAAATAACACCAGTCAATATTTAAAATTTACCTCTAATTATAGTACTATGGTATAGCTTATATGGATACACACATATCGTGTAAAGATGGGAGGTTTACATCCCGTATATACAGGAAGAACACCTTTTCGAATAATTACTTAGAATTTACTAGTAACCATCCCCCAAAGACAAAAAAAAAGTATATTCAAGGGTCAATGCATTCGAGCTGCTAGAATGACCTCTGAACAAAGTGAAATGTTGGAAGAAGTAGAATATACTAGTGTATTATTTAAAAACAGAAGATATCCTCCTAAACTTATGCAAGATGTTAAGAAATATGTTATAGGAGAATGGGGAAATAAATTTTATCCAGTATTAGGCAAGTATGGGATTAACAGAACTAACTTAGAGGAAAGTGGAATGGATTTTAAAAGAGCTTGTATTTTGGAATACAGTCCCCAGGTTACTTTAATTAAACAGATATTGAGAAGATATTGGAATTTGTTAACGATAGATGAGACTGTGAAGGAATTAGTGAGAGATGCCCCAGTTTTTGTGTATAAGATGGGAACTAACTTGAAACACATATTTGAAAGAAACAACAGACACGAAGGTAGAAATATAAAAAAGATTGGCACAAAAAAATGTGGTTGTTGTAGATATAGCCAGTATATATTTGAGGAGGAGAGCCTCACTCTAGAGAACATCAGTAGAACTAGAATAACATTTCGAAGGGGGAATTGCAACACCAAGTATATTATATATATGGCTGTATGCCAGATGTGCAGATGCTTCTATATAGGTAAGATTGAACGAATATTTAAGAGAAGGATATACGAACACTTATATGCAATTAAGAAAAAAGATTGTAAAAATGCATTGTTCAGACATATAGAAGCTACTGACTGTAGTCACAGTTTTAGATTTGCCATTATTGAAAAAGTGCAAACTAACATTAGGGGAGGCAATCTGTAGGCCTTACTATCCGAAAGAGAGGTAAAATGGCAAATATTGACTGATGCGTCCACTTCACCAGGATTAAATGAATACATAAGTATAAAACCCATACTGCAAATGATGCTATAAATATTAGGTTTAGTGGAACATATTTTCATATTATACACATCTCTCTCGATTAGGGTGGTATATTTTAATACCCAAGTAAATATGGATAGGAAGTACAATCATACATGGAGAAGGTAAATATTTATTTGAACACACACACATATACAGGTACAGCATCCCCTTTAGATTTTGGGTTCTTTATATATCTTTTTACATCATTCACTTTCCTATTTATTTATTTTCTTATTAATTTATATATTTATATATATATTTATTTATATATTTTATTGTTCATGTACTCTCTTTTTAAAAATTTATATATGAATTAGTTGAATTCATGTAGAGTGTTCAGTTAGGATTTACATCAATTTTATATAATTCTTACAGTACAGTAGACATTTGATACATTTTTTACAACACAATATATTTTTATATTTTTATAACAAATCCTTACATATTTTAATTATTTGTGTCGAGTGTACATAAGATTTTTTACAAGATTTCTGTTTTAAGAAAACATTTCATGGTTTTTAAACAAGTGATCAGGCATTGCAATTTTGCATCTTATGAACTGTAGTACATTTATTAATATACATCCCCAGTGAATGCTAAAAGAGTATATTTTACGCATAGGAAGTAATGGATGTAAAGAATTTTAAAGCTTACTTCAGCATGTATAATTAAACATTCAGTAGATTTTTATAGTTTGACTAAGACATGTATTTATTAATTATTTATTATATAGATATAGTTAAAGTATTGTTAGAGTGAAGTTTGGCGCCAAAAAAGATATAAATAGGCTTAATTGATTAATTGATCCTGAAGAAAGCCACATTCTGGTGGATGAAAGAGCTAGATCAGTTAAACACTGGACTCACTATTATTTTTTTGTTTTTGTTTGGTAACGTCGCTTGTCACGAAGACTTTGAGTGTTATATGTTTACAATAAAAGGTTGTATTATTGTTCAACAGAACCCACATGGTTAGAATTGCTAGAGCCAGATCAGACTCCAAACCAGTTACAAGTGGTGTCCCAGAAGGCTCAGTCCTGGGACCTCTCTTGTTCGGTATATATATTTCTCGGAGGTACAGGCCAACACGAAAGGACTGTGGCTGACCAGGTTTGCAGATGACTGCAAACTGGGCGCCATAATCGACTCTCCAGCCGAGACAAGCATCCTCCAAAAGGGCCTCATAGAAACAGACAACTGGTGCCAGAGCCATGGCCTCAAGCTAAACGCCAAAAAGTGTATAGTCTTCCCCTTTGGCAAAAACAAAGTGCCCACAAATTACCACATAGGTGGTAATCCATTAAGTACGGAAGAAGTAATTAGGGACCTGGAGACCCAAGTTGATAGCAATCTCTCATTTGACAACCACGTGGCCAAAGTGGTTAGAAAAACATTTTATTATAGCCCACCTAATCATGAAGGGATTCACATCTAGATCAGGGGAGGTCATCGTGCCTCTTTACTCATCCCTCACCAGGCCCATAATTGAGTACAATGCCCCTTTTGGGATGTACCTTACCAGACACCTGCAGCAACTGGAAAGACCCCAAAAGTACCTCACCAAGAGGATCAAAGGGCTCAAACAGATGCCATATGCTGCCCGGTTAAAGAAACTCCAGCTCTGCTCAGAGGCGATCTGTGCCTGACATATAAAGCCATTTCCAACCCGGAATTAATGGACATGCTGCACCTCAGAAAATCCAAATCCCATCGAGCTACGCGCTCGAGAGACTTGAACCTCAGCACTGAAATAAATAGGGCATGCCGGAGGGACAGATTCATAACCCAGAGGCTCCCTTCACTCTGGAATAAAATCCCAGTCCAGGTTAGGCAGAGTCCCTCATTGACTCTCTTCAAGTGGAATCTTGATGAGTGGATGGGAGATCATAGGTTTACCCTGAGTATCACTTCTGTGTCACTGTTAGAGGCACAGTATGCTAACCTCGAAAAAGGGCATATCAAAATTAATTTAAAATGGGTGGTGAAAGCCAAACACACTCTGGCTAGGCTTATAAATGCCCTAGGGCAGATAGCCTAGTATGAACCTATGAACCTAAGAAACCAGGAATAAAAGCCAATCCTTTATTCAGAACATTAATCTGCATTGGTCAAAGAGTGTGAGAAGAAATATTAGGCACATTATAGTTTATTTCTGAGAAAACATTCATAGTATTTTGAACGACACTTATGTTTTCTTCCCCCTTCTTTGGATATGCCTAAAGGGGTAACCTGATTGTTGTTTCTTTTAGGAGTAGGTAAGTCTGTGGTGCACTGCACATCAGATTCAACAGCCGAGGAAGAATCCTCAGCTGAGGTCTCATGTTGTGACCCTGATTGTTTTAAAATAGAACGTGGTCTCTTCCTCCTAGGTAAAAACCAAGATGAATTCTGAAATCTAACATGTTTAGTCTGTGTTTTCGAAAAAGAATCCCCACTAGAATAATCAGATAAAGCTCTCAAAAACTTATGTTTTTTCTTTTCTTTAAGTTGTGTGTCATGTGCCAACAGTTCATCCCTAAGTTTGGTGAGAAGTGACACAAATAAAGGTTGTCCTTCAAATTTCTTGATGGATTCACACATATTAGTAACAGCAATCAAATCTTGATCAATAGTCATCTCATAATGATCAATTAAGACCTCAACAAGTCCCATAGTAGCCTTATGTTGAGCTGCCCCCCAGGCCTTCATTAAATTCTCATTTGGATTATGAAACAAAGGTTGAACATTAACCCTAAGTCCCCTAGGGGTAATGCTTGAATAATCTCAAATGCCAAACATTGCTACGTAATAGTTTCATACTCTTGCCCAGTTTTGAAAAAAGGGAAGTACATGATTCCTGTTCAGGGGTAGAAGTACAATAATCCTGTTCAGGATGTAAATCATCCAATCCAAAAAAAGCTAAATCATTCCGATCAGAGGCAAGGCCTTGTAACAGTCCATTAATATCCATATCCAAAGTGTATAAAATCCAAAATAGTATCTTAACAAAGAATAATGTTTGTTAGTGTGACTCTCACTTTAAAAGATGTTAAAAATCCCATACATGCCACCCAAAAAAACTTATATCCACGTTCCAAAATGAAAAGTAAAAAATGAAAAGCTGCGTCCAGTACAACTGATAAACTACAGTTAAGTGTGGACAATAGCAGAAAGATTGAACACAGATAGTGTCAATAAGTTCTTGCTTTAAACTTGTTTAATCCCTGTAATACAAGCTAGGAGAATTTATCCACATTCAAACAAATGCGTCCAGTGCAACTGCTAAACAGCAGATTGTTAAGAGAAAAAGTTTTAAAATATACTGTTATTTGTCTTTTTCCTCTTCTTGCAAAGTGAACATGTTATTTGTTGGAATATGCCTATCAGAGATGGGCCTCATCTGTGAACAAAATGCAGAATTGCTTATGAACCTGAATAATAACTGTTTTGTGAAGCCTGGGATAAGGATGCACGGCCGAGTAAGAGTTAATTTACTGAAGCAGGCTGTGTGTCCTGGAAAATTTGAGCTACCATTGTTGAACTGAACATTCTGTACTTCTTGAACATTCTGTACTAACTGTTGATTTGAGGTGATTTGTGATAAACATGTTTATCCTATATGTTTTTCATAGCCAACTGTCAACGGTCAGAAATGTAACAAAAAGTTGTTTTGCTTGCAGTATAAAAGTTGATGTCAGTAAATAAGTTGACTAGAGGAGATAATCTTGGCCAATATGCTGTGTAATCTGGTTAGCTGCTAATAAAGATGTTTTTCATCACCTGAGGCAGATGCAACTCGTTTGAATTTTTCTTCTGACAAAGATAGGCCTGGACAATAATGGTAAAATCATACTAGACTCTTGGTGTGGCATCAACCAAAAGACTGAGTCCAAAAAACTTGGACAATATCGGTCAAAACTGTATATTAATTACCACCTATAAACTATTAGTGAGAATCATTCAAAACCAATCACATTTAACATTAAACATTGAATGGAAATGGATACATAAATGGAACAAAGGCAAGAGCAGAATGACAGTATAAAAACCTCATAACCCAATTGTAAAACCAGGGCAAGGAAAAGGCAACAATATTAAGGAAAAGGACATCACCCCTAACCGAGAAAATTGTGGCCTGTCATAGTAAAAAACTAATAATGAATGACCCACAGCAGGGAAAAAAAAACAAGTATACCAAACTACAGTCCCTGCAAGTAAGGCAACTGCCAGGTCTCAAAATACATGCCATAAAACAAAATAGACCAGCAGACAATGGTGCTCTTAAGCAATTGTTTACTTAAATATTGGATAGTGCCAAAGGCACATAAAAAGGCAAAAAGCCAACAGTATAAAAAATTCAAACCGGTTTCGGTTTATAAATTAAGCCTTCCTCAGTGAAGATACAAAAAGAAAAAACAGAAACCAAGAAGGCTGCTTGCCTTGTATAGAAAACACCTGTCAATCATCATTATAAACACTCTATACTACAAGTGTTCATTTAAACCAAGGGGAAAAAAGTCCACCCACATTAAAAATCCATCTTTTCTCTACATATTTCACACATTGAAACATCCAAGTGTAAACTTTCATTTTACTATTATTGATAAGATTCACAGCAACAGAGGAAAGATTTCGGTTTGGCATGATATTTTGAATAAACTAGAGAAAAGATGGATTATTAATTTGGGTGGACTTTTTTCCCCTGGTTTAAATGAACACTTGTAGTATATTGAGTGTTTATAATGATGATTGACAGGTGTTTTCTATATAAGGCAAGCAGCCTTCTTGGTTTCTGTATCTTCACTGAGGAAGGCTTAATTTATAAGCCGAAACCGGTTTTAATTTTTTGTACTGTTGGCTTTTTGCCTTTTTATGTGCCTTTGGCACTATCTAATATTTAAGTAAACAATTGCTTAAAAGTACCATTGTCTGCTGGTCTATTTTGTTTTTTGGCATGTATTTTGAGACCTGGCAGTTGCCTTACTTGCAGGGACTGTAGTTTGGTATACTTGTTTTTTTTACCTGCTGTGGTCTGAGGTGCTCTGTATTTTTTGTTGTTTCTTCAGCTTATTAATAGAATCCTGCAGTCTCAACGTGGGTTCTTCTCTCTAGTATATATACTTTTTATTAGTATTATGCCAACTACTTAGCATTTTTTGATTTTTTTATTGGCTTGTTAATTTTGGGCCTTTTTGGTCAGACATCTTTTTTCTGACGTCCTGTAAAGCATCGTCTATTTACCGTGAAGAGGGCATTTTGCAATTTTGGATGGTGTCGTTTGAATTGAGGCAGTTGGGTTTGCTAACCTTGGGACGTTTTGGTTAAATCTTTTTCTTGGTGCCCTGGAAACTATCGTCGGTTGACGGAAAGAAAATACAGCTTTCATTTTCGGCTGTTGTCGATTGGATTGAGGTACTGTTTCATCATTATTAAAATGCACGGGCTGAATTTATACCAACTTTTTAACCATTTATTTATGGTTCCTTTGGTGATGCTAATTATTTTTCATCTGGCACAACAAATAAGCTCATTTAGACATTCGGTTGGATTTTCATAACTTAGGACTGGTCATTCTACTATTTTGGATACTGTTAAGATTAGATGTATGTAACTGTGTTTTCATAACTAATCAGTTTTGCCAACATTGGTTATATGCTTTTTTGTTTTCTTGCAAACTACTGCCAATTGACAGAGCAGCGAGCAGTTTGTGTCTTCGATTTGTGCCGTTGGGATTGAGGAAGTCGAGTATCTATTTCATCTTTGGATTATTACTGGACTATATGGACTGCGTTTACTAGGTTTACCTATTGAACTTTGAACTCCTATATTTTTTATTTTTGGGATTATAAATCATGTTTTATGATGGTGCTGGTTATCTGCGTTTAGTGTCATAGTTAATTACGGTGTTTTGTGATAGTTGTTTTTCACATTCAGTGGCTTTGTAATTTTTTCTTTTTTCATTTTTGTTATGTTTTTCAACTATATGAATACAGCTGTTTATTGATATATATCCCTTTGGATTTGGGTCCGTTTTTTTATATCAGGAACAATCAGGTGACCTCTTTTCTTTTTTCTTTTTTACCAACCAGTTTGTCTGTTAGTTTGGAACATTTATTTTTCCACTAATGTTATAGGGATGTAAGAATGGATGATGATCTTCACTTTTTGACAATAAAGGTTGGGTGTCAGTGGTGAATATTTATGTCCTGATTGTTTCTATTATTATAACAATGTTTTAGACATTGAAATTTAATTACAGACCAAATCTTTTGGGTTTATATCTAGTTGCATTTCTTCAGGTTTTGCACCTATATTTTATATATTGATTATATTTTTTGTGTATTCATACATGGTTTCTGTTTCAAGTTTTTTATATTAATATTTTGATTGTGAAGTACAATAGGTCTTAATAGCAAACACTGTAATAACAATAGGCAATTGTCTAGGGCACATGGTCCTTTTTGTTCATGCCTCTGAACAGGTTAGGGTGTATTTACTATACCGATGTTTTCAGTTACGACGTTCATTATTAGTTTTTTACTATGACAGGCCATTATTTTCTCAGTTAGAGGTGATGTCTTTTTCCTTAATATTGTTGCCTGTAATTCTGCTCTTGCCTTTGTTCCATTTATGTATCCATTTCCATTCAGTGTTTAATGTTAAATGTGATTGGTGTTGGATGATTCTCACTAATAGTTTATAGGTGGTAATTAATATACAGTTTTGACTGGTATTGTCCAAGTTTTTTGGACTCAGTCTTTTGGTTGATGCCACACCAAGAGTCTAGTATGATTTTACGTTATTGTCCAGGCCTGTCTGCTGTTTAGCAGTTGCACTGGACGCAGTTTTTTGAATGTGGATAAATTCTCCTTGCTTGTATTACAGGGATTAAACAAGTTTAAAGCAAGAATTTATTGACACTATCTGTGTTCAGTCTTTCTGCTATTGTCCAGACTTAACTGTAGTTTATCAGCTGTACTGGATGCAGCTTTTCATTTTTTACTTTTCATTTTGGAACGTGGATATAAGGTTTTTTGGGTGGCATGTCACACTAACCAGCATTATTCTTTAAGATACTATTTTGGATTTGATACACTTTGGATATGGATATTAATGGACTGTTACAAGGCCTTGCCTCTGATCATAATGATTTGGCTTTTTTTGGATTGGATGATTTACATCCTGAACAGGATTATTGTACTTCTACCCCTGAACACTGGGCAAGAGTATGAAACCATTATGTAGCAATGTTTGGCATTTGAGATTATTCAAGGCCTATAAGGCTAAGGACATTACCACTAGGGGACTTAGGGTTAAAGTTCAACCTTTGGTTCATAATCCAAATGAGAATTTAATGAAGGCCTGGGGGGCAGCTCAACATAAGGCTACTATGGGACTTTGAGGTCTTAATTGATTATTATGAGATGTCTATTGATCAAGATTTGATTGCTGTTACTAATACGTATGAATCCATCAAGAAATTTGAAGGAAAACCTTTATTTGTGTCGCTTCTCACCAAACTTAGGGATGAACTGTTGGCACGAGACACAACTTAAAGAAAAGAAAAAACATAAGCTTTTGAGAGATTTATCTGATTATTCTAGTGGGGATCCTTTTTCGAAAACTCAGAGTAAACATGTTAGATTTCAGAATTCACCTTGATTTTTACCTAGGAGGAAGAGACCACGTTCTGTTTTAAAACAATCAGGGTCACAACATGAGACCTCAGCTGAGGATTCTTCCTTGGCTGTTGAATCTGATGTGCAGGGCACCACAGACTCACCTACACCCAAAAGAAACAACAATCAGGTTACCCCTTTAGATATATCCAAAAAAGGGGGGGAAGAAAAGATAAGTGCCGTTCAAAATATGGAGGGCCTGCTATGAATGTTTGCTCAGAAATAAACAACTGTAACGTGCTTAATATTTCTTCTCACACTTTTCACCAATGCAGATTAATGTTCTGAATAAAGGATTGGCTTTTATTTCTGGTTTCTTTGTTGCTGCTGACAATTTTGCTAATGACATTCTTTCCTTCTGTAGGTTATTAAATTTAAAACTTTTCTTTCAGGATAAACCCATTTCTGGCCCTCATGAGGATTTCTGCTATCATAAATCTACATTTTTACCACCTATGAACACTAATGTGTTATCAGAGAAGTGTACTTAGAGATTTGCATTTTGATGGTAGGGAACATCATATAGGCCATAATAATGTTTCAATGGCTGAATCTGAATGCATACAGTATATATGTATAGTATATTTTTTGTGGCTTTCCACTTCTATTTATCTAGCAACTGTATTTCGCCTGCTTGTTGATACATTGTTATTGTTTATTCTGCATTTATTCTGTTATTGCACTTGTTTCTCAGTTTGTTACTTTTAAAATCTGTAACTGTTGCAAATTGTTTGTGTAGGCTGTGATAGCCGATTTATAGCATTTATAAGTGTTTACTGTATCTGTTTCTGCTTGTTTTCTGAAAAAAAAAAAAAAAAAAAATATCCATTGTTTTCCCGCCTTACTGAGCTAGAATGGTCCAGTTTCAGAGCTTGCTGATCCCTGGGCTTTGTTTGCAGTTCCTGTTACTGATTCTTTACCTAATTTGGAAGAGAGGAAGTTCCCTTGCTTACCAGTGGGAGTGGGAAGCATTGAGCTGCCTGTTGGTCCAGTTTTGTGAGGTTTCAGCCAGCAACTTGTAGTTTATTGGTCGTTTTGGGCCAGTTCCTAGCTTCTTTCAGCCCCCTGATATAAAAAACGCTAAACGCGCGTTTGCGCGATTTAGCGCGGAGCTGCTACCGTTGCACACTAGGGCAGCGCCGGTTAAGCAGATTTAAACTATTAGGGCTACCTAAAGTCCACTCTTCAAATTTTCCCTTAAAACTACCTTCCTCGAACTATACTACTGATCTAATCAGCATATCCTATAACTAAAAGATCATCTCTACCTAACTCCGAGTAGCCTATTCTGTATCTGTCAAACCTAGCACTTGCTCCTACAGTACTTATCACAGAGATACAGCACTCTTGTTATAGATAGTACCCCAAAAAGGTGAAACCCCATTTCTTGGACACCCACATCCCCCGGAATCTCTTTTAAAGGTTTTTTTGTCTATTCCTTCTAGCATGTCGAGGGATCAGTTGCTAGTATCCTCTCCTGCTCAGCTGGTGAACCTGGGAATATTGAGGCAATGTTACAATTGCCTCATGTACACAGACAACCCTCTCCTCCTCCCACAAAACACAAATACATGCGAGAGATGCAACTATACGGCCAAACTGGAGGCTGAGCTCTCTCAACTTAGGGCTGGCAAGACCAGACAGGAGGAGAAGGTTACCACACACACTATAGACCCAGTCTCACATAGTACCATCACAACCTCAAATCATACACGTAAACAGACTGGGTCTATACTCGGAGGCTTTGATCAGAAATCTACCAAAACAGCAGAGGCCACCAAAGCAGACACCCAAACAACCACCACCTCAGAACACAACACCTGCAACACATAGACCTCACAGTCAGAGTGTCAAACAGTCACAGCCCTTAAGGCCAAACACAATGCCAGACACACTAGTCATTGGTGACTCCATAGTCAGACACACTGACGTCCCGCTCACCAGACTAAGTAAGGAGAGAGTTACAGTAAGCTGCCTGTCGGGTGCTAGAATCCGCCACATAACGCAAGCACTCAGGTCTCTCAACAGCAGGTACAAATACGACTCAGTCATTGTACACGCTGGTGTAAACGACCTGAGACGTACCTCCTTGGACTACATGAAAAGAGACATTGAGGAGCTCTCTGGTTATGTAGCCCAGGCAGGTATGACCCTGACCTTGAGCAGTATCCTACCTTCACCAAGAATGATGCCACAATACAGAGATAAGATGATCAGCTTTAACAATTGGCTTAAACTCTGGTGTCATTCAAAGGGGATCCAATGTCTGTCTGCCTGGGATGACATGCTGGACAAGCCACGCTGCTTCGCAAGGGACGGCTTGCACCTGTCACCCCTGGGATTCCGGATATTGGCAAAGGCTCTTGCCACCCCGATAGTGCCTTTTTTAGGCAAGGCTCAAATTCTAAACCTACCACCCTAGAACACAAAAAAGGAAAAAAACTAAGGGTAATGCTGCTCAATGCCAGAAGTCTAAATCTCAAAATGCACGCACTCGAGGCCCTTCTCAGTATGGAGAACATCAATGTCTGTGCTGTGACAGAAACCTGGTTCAAGGCTCCTGAGAGCACCCCAGCACTAACAGGTTTTACCTCATACCATGCGTTCCGGCCCCAATATCCGGACAATACCAAGAAAGGAGGGGGGGTATCCATATTCATCAAGGACACCCACATCTCAAGACTGGTGGCAACGCACGATGCATCGGAGACCATCCAGGTGCAATTAACCATAGGCAAGACTGCTCTGCAAATTGTAGCATGTTACAGGCCACCCTCACAAACTCAGGAACCTCACATGGCTTTCCTGAAAACACTGGAGGGGATAAATGTATCTCCAAACACCATCATACTAGGTGACTTCAATTACCCTAATATAGACTGGGAACACTACTCAAGCCCAAACACCCTAGCCCAAAAGTTCCTGGAATTCATAAACTCAAATGCCATGGAACAACTAGTCACCATCCCCACAAGAGGAGAAAACATACTTGATCTCATCATCACGAACATGGGAGCACAATGTTCAACACCGGAGTATACCCCTCACTGGTGAGATCAGATCACAAACTAATCTTGCTGGAGGTCCTCATCCCACCCCCACCTGAAATAAAAAAGACCACAGTAAAAAACTTCTCGAAAGCCGACTTCACACTTCTAAAGACTAGTGTGGTCTCCTTTAAGGCCCCCGAGCCGGCGGAAAACAGTACTCAAGCCGCTGAATCACTTACAAATGCCTTCTACCAGCACCTGCAGCACTGCATGGATAAGGCAATCCCAAGCAAAACAAAGACTCTTTGTACCAAGGGCAAGCGTCCAGTCTGGTGGACCCCAGCCATAAACAAACTCTACAACAAAAGGAGGAAGCTACTACAAGATAGAGCAAAATCCTTAAAAGGTAAGACACCCTTGATCACTATAAGTAAAAGCTAAGAGCTCTCATAAAATCATCCAAAGCAAATTTTGAGAGAAAAATAGCTAAAGACTCAAAGGACAATCATAAGGCCTTCTTTAGCTATGTTAGAAACCTGGGAGGAAACTCCCAGATATGCTCAGAACTAGTTCAAAATGATGTGAAGATTACTGATCCTACAGACATTGCCAACATACTGGCTGACAGGTTCAGTGCAAACTCCCCTCCCCAAAAGGAGAGATATCTATACCAAATGGTTGCCCCCCAAACATCTCAAACGCCCAAGTGAGAACTGCTCTCTCCAAAGCAAAAAACACAGCATCCATGGGACCTGATGGTGTCCCAGGCTGTGTGCTCCACGAACTCAACGAGGAACTAAACCCACAGCTAGGACAGCTGTTTAATCATAGTCTCACCTCTGGATATGTACCCAGGGAGTGGCGCACTGTGACTGTGGTCCCACTTCACAAAGGCGGTGCCACCACAGACCCTGGAAATTACCGGCCCTTTAGCTTGACAAGCCTTATCTGCAAAGCTATGGAGAGGATCATAATGGACCTCATAAATAAAGACATAGGGAATTTGCAGACTTTGGATCCAACCCAGTTTGGCTTTGTCAAAGGCAGATCATGCCTTTTAAACTTGGTTGACTTTTTCGAAACAGTCACCAAAGCCATTGATGAGGGAAAGGCAGTCCATACAGCCTACCTCAATCTGGCGAAGGCCTTCGATACAATACCCCACTCGGGTATCATTGAAAAACTCATCAGCTTAAATGTTAACCCATACATCACAAGATGGGTTGCAAACTGGCTGAGTGACAGAACCCACAGGGTCAGAGTTGCTGGCGCCATGTCAGACTCAAAGCCTGTCACAAGTGGTGTCCCACAGGGCTCAGTCCTGGGCCCACTCTTGTTTGGCATCTACTTTTCCAAAGTACAAGCAAACACAGGAGGGTTATGGCTGACAAAGTTTGCAGATGACTGCAAACTGGGCCAGAAGTCGAAAACACATCTGACACAGATATCCTTCAGAAGGGTCTCACAGAAATGGATGACTGGTGCCAGAGCCATGGCCTAAAGTTAAATGCCAAAAAATGCATAGTCATACCCTTCGGGAAAAACAAGGTTACCCCTAGCTACCATATAGGTGGTAATCCTCTGAGCACAGAAGAAGTTATCAGGGACCTGGGGACCCAGGTTGACAGTAGCCTGTCATTCGACACCCATGTAGCTAAAGTAGTTAGGAAGACCTTCTACATTGCCCACCTCATCATGAAGGGATTCACATCTAGATCAAGGGAGGTCATAGTCTCCCTATACTCATCACTCATCAGACCAATGATTGAGTACAATGCCCCATTCGGAATGTATCTGACCCGACACTTGCAGCAGCTAGAGAGGCCACAAAAATTCCTCACCAAAAGGATAAAGGGTCTCAAAAATCTGTCCTATGCTGCCCGACTGAAAGAACTCCAGCTCTATTCAGTCGCACCGCTTGCTCAGAGGTGACCTTTGCCTGACATACAAGGCCATGTCAAACCCAGAGTTGATGAATATGCTTCACCTCAAAAAATCTAGATCCGTCAGAGCCACAAGGGCGGGAGACTTAAACCTCGACACGGCTATTAATAGGACGTGCTGGAGGGATAGATTCATCACCCAAAGACTCCCTATGCTGTGGAACAAAATCCCGGTATATGTGAGGCAGAGCACCTCGCTGGCCTTGTTCAAGAGAAATCTTGACCAATGGATGGGAGATCGCAGATATACTCCAGGGATTATCTCAGTGTCACTGCTAGACAGAGGCACAGCAAAATAATGGGTATAGTTCCCCATACAAAAGGGGTGGCTTAATCCACAAAACTATGGGCTAGGCTTATAAATGCCCTCGGGCAGATAGCCTAGTATGAACCTATGAACCTATGAATTAGTAATTTTGTCTGCTGACAAAGGGGGAACAGTGGTTGTACAAGATTGGACCAGATACAATGGGGAGGCTTTGAGACAGTTATCTGTTTGCTATTATACACATTTACTGTTAGATTCTACAAATTCTTATAAACAACAAATTGATAATTTTTTATCTGTAGCTGAAGAAGAAGGTATTATTTCTAACTATATTAAGCAACAATTGACTGTCTCTGACCCAGTTTTGCCTTATATCTACTTTCTACCTAAGGTACACACAAATCTGGGCAATCCACCGGGCAGACCTATTGTATCTGGCCATGGTTCGTTAACTGAACCTTTATCTCAATATTTAACTAAATATTTAAAACCTCTGCTCCCCCTTGTCAGATCTAGAATTCAGGTTACAACCGAATTCCTACAAATTGTCTCTGATTCACAATTGGAGTCCGATTGGTTATTATGTAGCCTCGATGTGTCATCATTATATACGAGTATCCCTCATAAGGCCGGTATTGAGGCTTTACAATATTGGTTAGAGATTTCTGGACTATATACATCTAGTTTTAGTGCCTTTTTGTTGAAAATGACTGAACATGTCCTGATGAAGAATGTGTTTATGTATCAGAATACCATTTATCTACAGACCAGGGGAACAGCTATGGGGGCTTCTTTTGCCCCCATTTATGCTGATTTATGGCTTTTTTAGTGCTTCAGATTTATGATTCTGATCCCAACATTTTTCTTCAGGACATGGACATATGGAGGTGGTATTTGGATGATTGCTGGATGGTTTGGAGGTCCGATTCTTTGTATTTGCAGGAGTTTGTTGATTATTTAAATTCAAACAGATGGGGAATTCAGTTTACGGTTAGCCACAGTAAGGATGAAATTATCTTTTTGGATGGGTTAATCACTAAGAATGCTGACAACGCTTTAAATACTGTGGTTCACAGTAAGTTCCCCCAATACAACTCCTACCTCCGTGCCACCAACTATCATCCACCACATATATGTTGGAATATACCTAAGTCTCAATACATGAGGGCCAAACTTATATGCTCAAATAACTCCATGTATTTAACACATCGGGATAACCTCACGGCCAGGTTTATTCAAAGGGGCTACAAACTGGGACAAGTATTATCAGCTAGGAATTCGGTTGATTCCATGCACAGAGAACAATTGTTGAATTATAATAAAGCTGAGTCCAACAATAGTCCAAAATTGCGGTTGATCACCACCTATGGTCAAAATACCACCAGGTTTATGGACAATGTTAAATGGAATTGGAACATACTTTTGGCTAATGAGATTGTGCAAATTTATTGACAACAGATAATTGTTTTCTTTCAGGAAAGGTAGTAATTTGGGTCCCTTTGTAATCATTACAAGAAAGGACATTATCCCTTGGGGATCAATATTCAGAAAACCCTCTTAGGTGATTGTCTAAGTGGTTGTTTCCCTTGTGGCCATTGTATTTATTGCTGTAGGTTGAATAAAACCAAATGTTTCACCAGTAGCAACACCGGTACAGTTTATAATGTTTCTATATTTGCCAATTGCCAGACCGATTGTGTCATTTATCTGGCTACATGTAGCTGCTCTGCATTCTATGTTGGCCAAACTTACTAGGCCTGTTAAATTCAGAATTGCAGAGCACCTATCTGATATTAGGAATCAACGTACCAACAACACCCTGTGCAAACACACATTGAAACATCCAAGTGCAAACTTTCATTTTACTATTATTGATAAGATTCACGACAACAGAGGAAAGATTTCGGGTTGGCATGATATTTTGAATAAACTAGAGAAAAGATGGATTATCAATTTGGGTGGACTTTTTCCCCCCTGGTTTAAATGAACACTGGTAGTATATTGAGTGTTTATAATGATGATTGACAGGTGTTTTCTATATAAGGCAAGCAGCCTTCTTGGTTTCTGTTTTTTCTTTTTGTATCTTCACTGAGGAAGGCTTACTTTATAAAGCAAAACCGGTTTGAATTTTTTGTACTGTTGGCTTTTTGCCTTTTTATGTGCCTTTGCACTATCTAATATTTAAGTAAACAATTGCTTAAGAGCACCATTGTCTGCTGGTCTATTTTGTTTTTTTTTTATTTCATGAGCAGGGCAATGGAAACATTTGCTTTCCCTGATACTATTATAAGGTTGATTAGAACAATATATTAGGGATCAGAGGGGCAAATTAAAGTACGTGGAGTCCTTTCCGATAATTTCTGCTTGAGTAGAGAAACCAGGCAGGGTTGTCCACTTTCCCCTTTGTTGTTTGCATTATATTTAGAACCATTGGCAAAGAAAATAAGGGACTCGGAAATTCAAGGATATAATTGGTATGGTAGTCAAGAAAAGCTGGCTCTATTTGCGAAAAGCTGGCTCTATTTGCAGATGATATTTTATACATGACAAAGCCAGAAGGGGAGATTATAGTGTTGTGGAACATTTTAAGACAGTTTCATATCTTCTCTGGATACAAAATTAATGGATCTAAAACAAAGGCTGCAGTGGTAAATTATTTACCCACACACTAATTGGTCCAACAATATTCATATTTATGGGGACATTATAAATTAAGTATTTAGGAATATGTATTAGAAATTACTCTGGTGACAGCTAAGGATATGTGGGAAGAGACAAATAGAAGATAATGCGAAAATTGAGAAACTGGAAGTTTTGTGATATGGATACTAAGTTACAAGCTATTGAAATATTTGCAGTCCCTTTAGTCTTAAACAAAGGTCAGGCATACTTTTATCAGCTGGAGGATAGGTTGTGGATAGCAATTAAAAAAAGTTTAAGAATTTTATCTGGGAAGGGAAGACCGCAATGGTCAAGTGGGATAAGCTGATTCCAATAGAACAAGGAGGACTAGTATTACCTAAACTGAGGGGATATTTTAGAGCAACACAGTTGTGGCTCTTACACACAGCACGAGCAGAAAACTATAATTCAGAGTGGAAGGGAATGATGCTGACAGGGAGGAAGCTCAAGAAATAAGGAGAGATTGGGATTTTGGATGCAGACTATTAAGGAGAGCAACAAAAATCATAGAGTATTATATTCATAAAATAGCAGGCAGTATTCTAAGAACCAAACAGTCATGAGAATGGAGAAAAGAGATTTTGCCGATAGGGTTGACTGGTCAGGGATACAGATAATAGGCAAAAGGGGGATGGAATTTATTGGAGAAAATTGGCAAAGGAACCAAGATATTGGAGGCAAATAACTAGAAAGGGAAAGGTAATAGAATGGGAAGAGGCCAAGAATTTATTTGGACTACAGGTTAGAGATTGCTTTCCCTATCAAAAATTGGTAGAGTATAGGCAAAGAGAAAGAAATAGGGGCCTCCTAAATGAAAGACCAGCACTGGTAGAGTTTTTAATAGAATCTAGAACTGAAACTGCAGTTAAAAAAAGGAATAATTAGTAAAAAAATATACATTATTGCATGGTTATTATAAGAATCAATCAGAGAAGCTTGCAAAGGATTGGGAAGAGAGATTGGATAAGCAATTCACAAAGAGATGATGGGGGATATATGTATATCTCCCAAATATGCATCAAAGTCTCGAAGATTTAGGATCTTTGCCTGGAAGTGTTTACATAGGTATTTTTATATACCCCCAAGTAGACTCCAAATAATTTTTCCTGAGGTAGATAGCAAATGTTGGAGGTGTGATGGGCAAGAAAGAGATAGCTGGGAACATAATTTATGGGAGTGTAATGAACTGTCAGACTTTTGGGATTCCCTGCAGATCGCTCTGTCAGAGGTGCTAGGTGAGCAGATTGGACTGACTGGGGAGATTTTTTTTTTAGTTATGCTACAGAATCGGAATTGCATAGACATAGTAAAGCCTTGCTGAGTCTAATTATGCTGGCTGCCAAAAAAGCAATTACTAGAAAATGGAAATCAGTCTAGACCAACTTTACTAGAAGTGTGAATATATTAACAGCTAAAACAACTGGAATTGGTATATTTAGAAAAGGGAAAGAGCAAATTATGTAGGAAAAAAATTGGAATTGTGGGAATAATATATGCAGGGCAGGAATGAGGTTTAAGAGGCAGATTTGAATGAGCCATATAATGCTTAACTGTCAGTGACTGGTTTATAAGTAATGTATAATGTTTACAACTACAGTTGTTTCAGTGGTGTTTGTGATGCAAACTGTAACTGAAGTGATATCATTTTGCATGTGTTTCATTTATATAAATGTAAGATTGTCTTTGTCATATGTGTGAATTTAATAAAAATGTTTCGGAAAAAAAGAGCACTGTGCTGCTTTACAGTGCCACGAGTTGTAAAATGATCTACCAATACTATTAGGAGGCTACTGTTTGCAGTGTTAGTGTAAGCAGAAACATTGCTCTTTGTGATGAAGTATAGTAGAAATGAGAATATTGCACCTGCAGTTTCGCTACCAGTGACCAGTGGGGTAAAAGGTACCGTAAGAAGGGAAGGAATAGCACCGGTAGTAATCTGAAACTGCATATATTACTGTGTGTTCAATGTGGTGTACCTATGCTAATCACCACCTTCAAGTACTGTCTGAAAACAGCAGTGATACAAGATGAAAGCATGATTTCAGAAAAAAAAATATTTATACTACTGTGGACAGGCAGTGGAATAGGGTTTCAAAGTATTTTTGTATTTCTGTGTGTTTACCTTTGTAATGTACAGTTCAGAATGAAGTCCGATATTGCTCAGTTGATGGGTTCCATGTTTAGGTAATTCAGAAGGAAAGACTAAAAGATGCAATAACATTGGCTGGTTTCATATTCACTTATGTAATTTTAGCAAAGTTTTCAGCTTTAAGTCAGTGTTTCTAAACAGTCTGAAACCGGGTTCCTACTATTTGATTGTAGGGGATTATGAAATGTGGAAACCCATATTATAGCATTAGCTTCTTTCATCTTCTTCCGTGTGAGTATTTTATAATTTTCAGTGCAGTTGTGTATGTATTCTGAAAGAAATAAACGTAAGAGCTTTTGAGTGCACCTTTTTTCATTGTGCCCCCTTGAGTCTTACCTTTAGCCCATTGTCCTTTTTTTTTTAAATTCTCATTGAATTATTTTGTAATTTGAATCCCTAAATCCATACAAACTGGTTTAGCAATTCATTCCACGTGTCTTACACCTGGACAAAAAAAATCACATCTGAAGTTAACTTCATTTGTGCAGAAACCTATGGGAATCGGATCCGACTTCGGATCCGAGCCGGCAGTTTCCAACAGCTGAGATCCGAGCTCCAAGCTCCTCCTCCTACCCATAATCCCCTGCCAACCCTGACTGACCCAGATCTAGTTTGCCACGGTTTAACCAACAGCAGCTCGATCTTGAGTTCCAGGCGATTGGAGATTTTGTGAGAAAAATCTAACTTTTTCTTCCCTTTCTTTACACTGTTTGATTGTGTGTGTTTTCAGGTCCCTTTTTGGTTAATATCCTCCCTAGCATAAACCTATATTTTTTGTAATTACCCTCCTCCTTCCCTCGTGGTTCCGTTAGGGTTTTGTGTGTGCGTGTTTGGGGCCTAACGTGTGTGGCTTCTTTTCTTTATTTAAAAAAAAAAAAAAAAATGTCTGAGGCCCCAAAGCCTATCTTTTCTAAGTGCACCGGCGGATGGCCACACTCGGTGTTTGATGTGCCTTGGGGTTGAGCACCTGTCTTCTGGTTGTTCCATTTGTGTGGCGTTCAACCCCAGGGCACTTAAGGACTGGAGGTCTAAGCTGATTCTGGCGGGTCTTCTGCCCCCGGACTCTGCTTCTACCTCCGGTCCTTCTGTGGCTCCCGCTGCGGCGGCTGCCACTCCAGCTTCCCTCCCCCCTGCCGGGACTCAACCTCCCACCTTAGGCCCAGAGGAGAGGGAGGCTAGGAAAGAGAAAAGAAGGGAGAAGCACCACAAGTGGCGGGCCAAGGCCTCCGCTTCGGCCCCCCCCGGCTAAGCGGTCTTCTCCTTCCAGGACTTCTGGGTCTCCTCCTTCTCTGCTCCGGTCCCCCTGTTTTTCACCGGGTCCTGGGGAAGAGGAGACCCAATCTCATTCGAGGTCATCAAGGTGGAACTCCCGTCCCGCCTCGGTGGCTTCATCCAGATCGACCCAAAGTCTCACTGATACAGATTTGGACCGGATGATGAGAAGATTCCTCCAGACCCACTCCGGGGGGAGCTCGACCCCCTTCTTTGCCCCGATGGCTCCTTCTCCGTCCCGTTTCCCGGGCTCGGAGTCTTCAGAGCCGGGCAGCTTTGGAGCTGGGGTGTGTCAGCGCCAATAGTCTCGGGTACTTTGGCGCGGACGCTTCCCTTGAGTCTGTCGGGTCCATTCTCTTCGGATCCGAGCTCTCGGAGCTGAGGGCTGAGCTTCGGATCCGGGGGTATCAGTATGCCTTCGGCTCCATCCAGGTCGGAGCATACTGGTCCGTCGGATCCAATCGCTTCGGCGCCGGCCCCGATCCGTCTGTCAGATCCGAGTGAGGGTCTGCTTTTGGATCCTAGAGAGAGCAGCTCTCCCTCGGCATTCGACATGGTGGAGAGGGCTCTTTCGAGAGATTCCAGGCTACCGGCCCTTACCACGGCTCCACCCTACACTCCTTCTCTGTTGGGTCCGAATTCCATCACCCGGCCCCAGGGACAGCCTGCTTTGACATCCCAGGTCGTTCCCTTGGAACAAGATGTTGCTGGTGAGACCTCCTCGGACAGCCCCCCCGAGGAGGTTCCTCACAAGCGAAAGTACAAGAGGAGGCACCTGGACTCCCATGAGTCCTTGACTGAGGACATAGATTTGGAGGAAGGGGAAGGCTCCCCAAGATCACCCCCCGAAGATGTCTCTTTTGGTGACATCATGGAGATGCTCAGAATAAGGGGGGGGGTGGTCTGCCCCAAAGCCTACCTCAGACGAATCTGTGTTCCTGGAGGCATTTGAAGCAGGCCCATCTACCTCTTGGGTGTCCCCTCCGGCCGACCCCCTGGTAGATTTGATTACTACCAGGGCGTGGAAGGAGCCGGACACTGTGGAGCCAGTCCCGAAGCGCCCGGATAAAATTCTTAGCCCCCCCCACTAAGTCCCATTGGAGTAAGGGTCCGCCTGTAGATGACATGTTGGTAGCGGCGGCCACCAAGAGGGAACTAACTCTGGAGAGTCCCTCGGTTCACCCCCCGGGCAAGGAGTCTCGGTCTATGGACCATTTAGGGAAGCGGATTTTTAGTTCAGGTACCTTCTCTGTGAGGTCGCTGAGCTATATGGCACATGTTATTCGATTGCAGCAGGACCTTATCAAAGAGTACGCTGCGTCGCCCCCCAAGTCCATGTCGGCAGAGGACAAACAGTTGTACTCCACCCGGATGGCCACTCTTTGGTCCATATCGAACACCTCTATGCGGCTACTGTCCCATGCCATGGAAGGACCCGCTAGAGCCAGCGGAGCGGGCCTCGTCATGAGGCGTCAGGCCTGGCTCCATCAATGTGATTTCGCGGAACCCTTCAAGGCGTCTTTTGCTAATGCCCCTTTCGATGGTTCTGCCCTTTTTGGCAAAACCGTTCGTGATACTTTGGTCCAGAGCGAGAAGGACGGGAAGACGTCTGCCGTTGGAGTCCGCTTCTCTGCTCCCCAGAGGTCCTTCTCCAAGAACCAAAAGGGACAGAAGAAGATGTGGTAACGGAAGTCGCAACAGTCCCATCCCTCTCCGGACTCCCAGCCCTTCCGTGGCAGAGGAGGGCAGGGTGGACACTGCCCTAGAGGCAGAGGGGGCCCGAAGAACTTTGGATCCAGAGAACCTTTCTCGGACCAACCCACGCAACACCCCTGAGGGGTTGCCTGACTGCTCCACTCTGGAGGCAGTCGGGGGGTGTTTCTCGAAGCCCCTAGCTGCTTGGGAGTCCATCACGACAGACCGCTGGGTGTTTCGCATCATATCCAGAGGATACCAGCTCCCCTTCTCTCTTCCCCCTCTCAGCCCCAGATACCTCCCCGATCAGAGGGAGGCCGCAGCAATGGAAATTCAACAGTTGCTGGAAAAAAGATCCATCCAACACGTCCCCCCAGACCAGTGCGGGTCGGGGCTTTACTCCAGGTTCTTCTTGGTGCCAAAAAAGACGGGGGACTTAAGACCAATCCTCGACCTCTCCCCCTGAACCTGTCAGCAACCAAAGAGAAATTCCACATGGTCACCCTTCAATCCATTGTCCCCCTTTTGCGGGAGAATGACTGGATGTGCTCTATAGACCTCAAGGATGTGTACTACCACATTCAGATGGACAGGAGATCCAGAAGGTTTCTCTGCTTCCGGCTAGGAGCCAGTCATTACCAATTCAGCGTCCTGCCCTTTGGTCTCACCACAGACCCCAGGGTGTTCACCAAAGTGTTAGCGGCCCACCTGAGGCTCCAGGAAATTCAGGTTTGTCCATACCTGGGCGACTGGCTTCTGACCGCCCCGACAAGGCATCTACTCTGCGCAGCCAGAAACTACTTTCTTCGTCTTGCTCCCTGGCTGGGGATCACTATCAACATAGAGAAATCATCTCTTTAAGTACAGAAGAAGTAATTAGGGACCTGGGGACCCAAGTTGATAGCAATCTCTCATTTGACAACCACGTGGCCAAAGTGGTTAGAAAAACATTTTATATAGCCCACCTAATCATGAAGGGATTCACATCTCGATTAGGGGAGGTCATTGTGCCTCTTTACTCATCCCTCATCAGGCCCATAATCGAGTACACTGCCCCTTTTGGGATGTACCTTACCAAACACCTGCAGCAACTGAAAAGACCCTAAAAGTACCTCACCAAGAGGATCAAAGGGCTCAAACAGATGCCATATGCTGCCCGGTTAAAGAAACTCCAGTTCTACTCAGTGGCATACCGCCTGCTCAGAGGCAACCTGTGCCTGACGTATAAAGCCATGTCCAACCCAGAATTAAGGGACATGCTGCACCTCAAAAAATCCAAATCCCATCGAGCTACACCCTCGAGAGACTTGAACCTCAGCACTGAAATAAATAGGACATGCTGGAGGGACAGATTCATAACCCAGAGGCTCCCTTCACTCTGGAATAAAATCCCAGTCCAGGTTAGGCAGAGTCCCTCATTGACTCTCTTCAAGAGGAATCTTGATGAGTGAATGGGAGATCATAGGTTTACCCTGGGTATCACTTCTGTGTCACTGTTAGACAGAGGCACAGTATACTAACCTCGAAAAAGGGCATAGCAAAATTAATTTAAAATGGGTGGCGAAAGCCAAACATACTCTGGCTAGGCTTATAAATGCCCTAGGGCAGATAGCCTAGTATGAACCTACCTTACCCCGACTCAGATCATAGACTTCATAGGGGCCAGATTAAACACAAACAGGCTTCTAGCCTTTTTGACCATGGACCGGCTATGAATCCTGAGGCTACATGTGCAGGCCATTCTTCAATCCCCAGCTCCTCCAGCGGAATTGGTCCTGAGGGCTCTAGGCTCAATGGCGGCGGCAATCAATCTATTGCCAATGGCGTGTTTGAACATGAGGGTCTTACAATGGACCCTCCAAGTCCAATGGTCCTTTCTTCAGTATCCTCTGAACCATCCCATTCCCCTCAGCAGGGCTTGCAAGAGGGCCCTCTTATGGTGGCTCCAATCTCCGAACCTCCAGAAAGGACGCCCCTTCTCTATGGCCCCTCCCCTAGCCACGGTGACCATGGACGCCTCTCGCCTCGGGTGGGGGGCATTGTTCGGGCAGGACAGTCCAAGGCATGTGGGACCACACGGAGACCTCACTGCATATCAGTGTCCTAGAGATGAGGGCAGTGCTGTTGGCGTTGCAAGCACTTCAGAATCTTCTTCCTGTAGGAACAATTGCGATTCAGACGGACAACATGTCGGTTGTCTGGTACATCAACAAACAAGGAGGAACCAGGTCTTACCCACTCTGTCGAGAGGCCATGAGGGTGTGGGAATGGGCGATCTCCATCAACCGTTTTCTCATAGCAACGCACATTCCGGGATGGTCCAGCATCCTAGCAGACAGACTGTCGCACCATTCTTTTACCATACGAGTGGTCTCTGAATCCCGAGGTAGCGATTCGGATTTTTGCCAAATGGGGTCAACCCTGTTGCGATCTCTTTGCCTCTCCCTCGAACACAAAATGCAACGACTACTTCGCTCTCACCCCCCCCCCCCCCGCCAGGGAATCCCCGAGAGATGCTCTGGTGCATGCTTGGCATCCCGGTCTACTTTATGTTTACCCTCCTCTTCCCCTGATGCTAAAGTTTCTGCAGAAAGCCAGTCGGTTGGGGAGCAGGATAATCCTCATTGCCCCATTCTGGCCTCGTCAAGCCTGGTTCCCTTACCTTTGGTCTCATTTGGTGAATCCTCCTTGGATTCTGGATCCCCTCCCGGATCTAATATCCCACCCCCTAGATCTCCCAGTCCCGAACCTGGACAATCTCAAGCTCACAGCTTGGCTGCTCCAGTTCCACTCGTAGCTAGGACTCCCGGTATCTCTTCCCCTGTTAAAGCTATCCTAGTAGCAGCGCACAAACCTTCTACTAGAAAGATCTATAGTAGCAAATGGAAGTGTTTATCCATTTGGGCGGAACGTCGAAATTTAGATCCTTTCACAGCTCCTTTGCCCGCTGTATTAGACTTCCTGTCAGGGCTGTTTCATCAGGGGGCTAGCTCCTCCACAGTCAAGGTTCAACTAGCAGCTTTCTCTCATTATCACGTGGGGAATGAACTGGGCCGTTTGATCACCACGAAATTGTGCAAGACTTTTTTGAAGGGCACCTTTCTGCTCAGACCTCCAGTGAAGGATGTAGTCCCTCCTTCGGATTTAACGCTAGTGCTTCAGGCCTTGACAGCACCCCCTTCTGAGCCTGCAGCTTCAGTAGATCTTAAATTCTTGTCATGGAAAATGGCCTTTCTTGTCGCTATCACTTCGGCTCGAAGGGTCTCTGAACTACAAGCCCTCTGTGTAAAGCCCCCGTACTTGACTTTTCACAAGGATAGAGTTTACCTCAGGACTAATCCCTCTCTTCTTCCTAACATTGCATCTGAGTCTAATATTAATCGGTCCATTAACCTACCAGTCTTTTTTCCTAATTACCAAAACAAAGGGGAATACAAATTGCACTCACTGGTTGTGCATAGACAACTTCGCTTCTACATCCACAGGACATCTGGTCGTAGGCAATCTGACCAGTTGTTCGTCTCCTTTGCCAAATTTAACTTGGGTAAATCTGTGTCTAAAGTCACGCTGTCTAGATGGATTTCGCAGTGTATCCTTTTAGCATATGAAAGTTCTGGCAGGCCTGCACCTCAGGGAGTCCATGCCCACTCTACTCGATCTATGTCTACCTCTGCGGCCTTTAGATCTACAGTCTCTTTGGATGATATTTGCTCGGCAGCCACTTGGACCTCATCTCATACCTTTATCAATCACTATAAACTGGGCATTATCTCCAGAGGGAGAGCATCCTTTGACTCTGCAGTGCTCCGGAACATCCTTCCATGAGGGCCGCCCAAGGTTCAGGTAGCTGGGGACTCTGTCCCATAGGTTGCTGCACAAATGAAGTTAACTACTTCAGATTAAGAAGTTATGTACTCACCATAATGTTCCATCTGAGTAGGTAAACTTCATTTGTCAGCAACCGTCCCTCCCTCCTGCCCCCTCATCTACGGATGTTTTCAATACTCAGGTTTACATGGTGTGTTACCTACTTTATCTTTGAGAGTAATAATTTTCAAGCAGTATCTGCTTTTGGGCAAACTTGATCTGAGGTCAGTCAGGGTTGGCAGGGGATTATGGGTAGGGGGAGGAGCTTGGAGCTCAGATCTAAGCTGTTGGAAACTGCCGGCTCGGATCTGAAGTCGGATCCGATTCCCATAGGTTGCTGACAAATGAAGTTTACCTACTCAGATGGAACGTTATGGTGAGTACATAACTTCTTATTCCTTCAAACCTAGCTTAATTTGTGTCACGAGTTGAAGAGCATGTCTTATGTCTGCCCTACATTTTCTTCCTAGATGTGCTTGCCAGTGTTTTATAAATGCAAGTCATACCCCCATTTGTATAACTATAGCTGTGCAATACATGTTTAACTTGTTAGGTTTGTTCTTTTATGTCTTCCCACTCCAGCTGCCTTACTATTGATATTGCCTTCATCTTCTTTACTCTGTAGCATTTACATCCCTCTCCCATTAAAATCTCTAGAACTGCAGTACAGTACTCTAGCCTTACATTTCCATTGCAGTTTATAGCCCTTATATTTTGCATATGAATAATCCTGAGATGGGCTGAACAAGGAAATGTTGAGATATTTACATGTTTCTGATATATATGAGGGAAAGGGATGTAAGCAGAGGGGTGAATTTGTGGTTACCCTTCCACTTGTGCAAGTTACATTTGAATGGAGTAAGAGAACTACTTTTTGTGGAGTGGAAGACAGTTCTATAGAAGTATTTCTCTTTGATATAGACTTATCCCTCCAACATGTTCTGTTAATTTGCAGAAGAGATTGAGATTCCTTGAACAGATGTTTATGCTACCATTCGGTTTGCAAATGTGTAATAGATCTGACAGAATAGGCTCTGCTGAAGTTCTGTATATGAGGCAGAGGTTGCCTGTCAGTAGCTCGTATGATACTGAGAAGAGGGATAAAGTTTTGACACAGTTTTCATAGTTTTTTACATTTTAGGCCCATGATTTTATTTAGTGAGTGTTGTGGTCATTCCAGTTACAAAAAAGTGTTTGAACATGTACTTACCAAAAGGAGGGGGGCATTATACTCAATTATACAAATGATCCCTCCATTAATATTCCAAAACGTGCACGCTGATTGGTCAGCGTGCCCATTGTAAATCCGACTTGTACTAATGGAAAAGATCCAGTCGCCTGGACTTTTTCCATTAGTATAAGTCTTTGATTTTTTTTGTTTTTGGTAGCAATTGAGACTGGAAGAGCTCTGTTGCTGTAATGTCGCTGTGTTAAATGAGTTTAACATAGCAAGATATCTTAAAAAAAAAAAAAAAAAAAAAAAAGGCATTGGAGATCTTCCTTTCTCCATTGCTTTTTTTAAACCTTTATCACTGTGTTAAACTCTTTTAATATAGCGAGACACCTTTTAAAAAGCAACGGAGATCTTCCTTTCTCTGTTGCTTCCACACACAGCTCTGATGTACTCCGTAAGCACACGCATGCGCAGTATATCAGACCTGCTGCAGAATACTAGACAGCTGCAGAAGGGCAGCACAGAGGCATTGTACAGTGCCATTATTTAAGAAAAGTATTTTCTTAAATGTCATTGTATAATAGCAATAACCCACTTCTGGGTGTGGGTAATGCTGGATTTACCCACGGTTGTCTTTGTTTGGCCACTCGGGCTTCACCCTCATGACCAAACCACACCAACCATGGGTAAATCCAGCATTATCCACAACCAGGTGTGGGTTAGTGCTTAATGATTGGCCAAATGAGTGCCAAGTACAGTGTAGCAATTACTTCCCTGAATCTGGGTGCAGTATCTATAGATATAAGCTGTGCAGTGCAAAAGGACTTCCTTAAAACACTGCATATGTGGTTATCAAAGGACAGTTCTTTGCCATTGGAGGCTACCAGATTCCTAACTACGGGTTCAGTTTTAAAGGGTGTGTTGTCAGTGTGATAGTTACAAGGGGAGCTTTGCTTGCCAAAGGATATGATATATACTTCTTGGCATTTAGTTTTAGTCCATGATGTTGACACTATTTGTTTTGGACAGGCCCTTGTGGTGGATCTTGATGCTCTCTGGGAAATTTATGATGGTACCAAGTTTGCAGTCATCTGCAAACTTGGTCATCCACAAGCCATTAACATTCTTTGACCTCTGAGTAGTTAATGCCAAAGAGGAGTGGCCCAAAGATTGAATCTTGGGGTACACTACTAGAGACAAATCTTTTGGAGGGGGTAGAGCTGCTCACCCGAACTTCCTGGGTTTTATTTGTCCGCCTGAGTGTGGGATGGTATTATCTGGTCCCTTAGTTGTAGTGATGTTCATCATTCTCACTGTTGTAGTGGCATTTTGGATATATGTTGATGTGGGTTGTATCCTATCTAGGATACACCTGGCCAGCGTCACAAAGCTCTTGGTTCCTCCCACACCTATACTCGACTACTGACTAACCAGCCCCTTGGAGGAAGTCAGCAGTCAGAATTTAGCAATCCTCAGTACTTTCTTGTTGCCTTGAGAGGAAGCAGCTGTGGGTTTTCAGAAGAGCAGCAATCTGCGGTCCTCAGGACCTTGTCAGGTGATTACAGACAACACCACAATGATGTGGCACATAACAGCACCAGGTTGTACCCTGTCTGCAGGATGGCTGTGATGGCTTGGAAGGTAGCTCTACATTACTCTCTAACCCTCCAATCATCTTACTTTCTGTCAGAACAAAATATAGTGGGAGGCAAGCTGAGCAGGACCAGGACAGAGACTCACAAATGGAAACTGAACAAGGGAGTCTTCCAGGAATTGATCCAGTTGTGGAGAACATCTCAAATAGATCTGTTTGCCACCATTCAAAACAGACAACTGAACAGACTTTTTTTTTTTTTTTTTTTTTCTATCCCTAGGCTTCTATCAAACAACCCTAGAAAACTGATGCAGTTTCATTCCTGCTGTGTTCGGGTATGTTCCATTATGCATTTCCATCCTTTCTACTGTTATCCAGGGTAATTCTGAACATCCAAAGGGACTTTCAAAAAACAACCTAGACAGGATACAACCCATATAGCCATAAATGACTCACATTTGGCCCAGGCAACATTGGTTTTCTTATGACATTGGCCAGGGGCAATTACCACAAGTTTCCTCACAGACTGGTGCTACTCACACAATACACAGGGAGTTTGATATAATCCATTCTCAAGCAAATTCAACTAACTGGCTGGATTATTGAATTTTGATAAGTGTTAGCCACCTATATAATGATGAAGTGCAGCAGGTACTAAAGGAGGCAAGAAGACTGCTACTAGGAAGTCTTATACTACCAACTGGAAAATGTTTCTAGTTGGTACCTAATTAATAACCAGGCTTCTATTAGAGATTATATACCACTGGTTCTGAAATATTTGTGTGAGTTAACTTCCACTGGCCTTTCTTATTATACCTCTATCAATGTGCATCTTGCAGCCATTTCAGCATGTACACCATTGGATCCTCCCCAGTTTTGTCTGTTTACATCAAAATATTTTCTCATGGGGTTTTACATCTTAGTCCTAGAAAACAGGTGTCCCCTTCCTGGGATCTTAACTTTGTGCTGAAAAAGCTCTCTCTCCTTTAACCAGCTCATCAGGCTGATTTAAGGTTTATCACGGATGACTGTATTTCTTATTGCTCTGTCATGTGCAAGAAGAGTATCACAGTTGCAAGTCTTCATAGTGGGTAAACCCAGCTGGTCTTCCATTGAGATAGGTTCACATGAAGACCAAATCTGTCATTTATGCCCAGAGTTCATTTAGAGTGTAATTTGAATCAAGTCATCAGTCTCCCAGTGTTCTGTTCAGATCATCAAAACCAGTGAGAGAGGATTCTGTATACTCTGAGTGTGCATAGGGAGCTCAAATATTATCCTGACAGAACTAAGTTGTTTGGAAAAGATCAGCTGTTTATTTTGATATGGGTTGCCTCCTTTTTGTCCCATCATAAAAGATAGACTATTTCAAGGTGGCTTCCTCAACTGTTGCCTTTTGTTATACCTGGCATGGAAAATCTATTCTAGGCAGTATCAAGGTACATTCTGCTAGACCCTTAGCATCTTTGATGGCATACTTGAAAGGGATGGACTCTGGAAGTATTCAAGGGGTAGCAACATTGTTTTGTGTACATACTTTGCAAAGCATTGCAAACTGGATTCATTTTCCTAGTTCTAGGACTGGTTTTGCCAGGAACATTCTCCAGGAGCTTGATAAGTTTTGGTAATCAACCCATATAAGGTCAAAAGGCTGCTGCGGTAGTGAGAGTGGTAAACATAGTACAGTGCTGCAAGTTACAGTTATGATAACAGTACATGTTCAAATTCATCACTATTGCATTAACTGATTCCACCCACTGGCCCCCTTCTTTTGTGTATATGTAATTGTTGGGGTATAAAATGTTTTGTTTACTATTGTATCTTTAAAGGTTCAGGATGAGTCAGCTCTTTCTGTCTTTATGGGAATAAAGTTTTGCTGAAGATTTCTACGATCTGACTGCGGATCCCCCTACCCCCCAGGGGTTGGCCAGTCAGCAGTCAGAGTGTAGATATAAGAGGGAGCCAAGGCTTTTTTGAAGCTGGCTGCTTGTTGTATCCTAGACAGGATGCAGCCCATATAGTCATAAATCCAAAAGGCTACTGCGACTTTGAGGAAGCTGAAAATCTACTATTAATAGTAAGTGCAACTTACACAACTGTACTTTCTTGACCTTGGATAGCATTTTGAAAACTTGTTTGGGGGAGATTTGGGGTGGAGGTGCAAGTGTAGGTATGTAATCTGGGAATACTGGGAAGGCGAGTTTGAGTTAAATTTGTCTACTAGTAGACTTATGTCCTCTGGGTCTAAGTATGTGATATAATTTACTATTGGCTCTGTACAGTGTTAGGCATAGTTTCTGACATTTTTAACATAATTAAAGAAGGAATGCCTGCTGTGATTTTTATTCCAGGTCTTTTCTTTGCCCATGTACCAGCATCCATGCCATTCTGTTTTGTAGTCCACTTTTGCAGTTGGTCTTATGCTGAATTTACTTGTGTAAAATCTTAAAACCTAGTCAAATTCGTCACGATGTGCCCTCATTCTCCATTTGCCCAGTCCATTGTGGTGCAGTCTGTAGTATTTTTCATCTTATTGTCCATTCCCAATGTAATTTCTGACATGTATACATTGAACAAAGCGGATCCCATTTTTGACATTTATGATATAGCATAGATAGTCTCCCATTCCTCTGGCATCTCTTCCCTCACTGCTTGTCTTTTGTACTTGTTGTTCTTCAGGTAAATTACCTTAACTGATGATTATCATAATGCATAGAAATAATTTGTACTGTAGCTTGGTCTCACTTTTGCAGATACCTCATGATGCAACATAACAGAAAAACGAGTGCTGAGTAAAACCATATCAACACACACACACACACACACACACACACACACACACACACACACACACACACACACACACACACACACACACCCCTACCTTTCAGGTTGTAGGTGCATTCCTTTCCTTTTCTTTAATAAATGACTAGCAATTTAGAGGCATCTGGTGATGTACATTAATTTCTATCATGTAGCAAAATAAGCATTTTAGTTACTTGGGTAAACCACCTGTTCAGACCCTGGAATTTCTTTTTTACCATTTACAAACATCACGGTTGTGGCAGAGAGCCTGCTATTGGAGGTGCTTCAGACTCTGATGCTGGCCTGTCACTTTTGTGAAGTATTAAGCTTTCTCTCTACATGAGTAAGCTCTATCACTTTATACATCTTAAGGAAAGAAGAAAAGAGCAGGCACTGGCCACCATGCTGAACAGCTTCAAAACCTTTATTTAAAACACAATTAAAAACACAGGAATGAGCGCTTTCGGGACCAAGCCCTTCTTCAGATACAAAACTCAAATGAAACTGCAGGTTTTGTATAGCTCTTCAGCTAACATTCAGTACCGCACTCTCCTTTTCCTTAGTGCAGGTCTTAAAGGTATAAACCTATTTAAACCTGGGGTTTTGTATGCTGCTAGCTCAATGATCCATTTAGTTTCATTCAACTCTGTCTCATTAATCAAATCACCTCCCCTTTTGTGTTTATTTACACATTGTATAACCATAAACTTAAACTTATGATTTTCATACTGTTGGAAAAGTGCATTATGTTCATGTTTTAATCTATAGAGGACAAATGGTTCAAAATTCTGTTTTTCAGCATACAGTTAGTTTTTCCTACGTAGAATGAGCTGCAGTCCTGACAGACAGCCACGTAAATAACATTCTTTGTTTTACAGTCTGCATACAAATCAAAAGAGTGCTGTTTGCCTGATACAGGATGTACAAGAGATTCAGCCTCCTCAATGTACTCGGATGCTTTGCAATTTTTGCACTTTCGTGTACCTTTAAGACCTGCACTAAAGAGATGGAGGGAATTTCTTGTGGGCTGGCAGCCTTTGGTGGAGTATCTACAGTTCTCTCTTGTTTTCACTGTATACATCTTCTGAAGATGGACTCTCCACCAGTCATTCTGACATTCATTTGGTCATTACATCTGTGATATGATACTGAACTTAATGTGTTCAGTTATAACTCCAGGATTCCACTTTGGACTTTTCCCGTTTGTTTGTTTATTTGTTAGTCTATTTATCTATCTACCTGGATATTGCACTCCTCAATATTGACCAATTTCCAGCTCAGCCCAGGTGAAATAGAAAACGTTTCATAAACAAAACAAAAATTACACAGAAAAAATGTGTATAAACATTCTGTTGAACAAGCACAATGCAATGTACAATATGTACATTAGTTCCTAGTGGGTAAATGATCAGTGAATCTTTTAAGAGAAGAGATTTGGAAAGGAGATAGGGTAAGTGATATGTCCTGCGTTGAAGCAGGAACATTTGGCTTGGATGAAAAAGTGCTTTCTGAGTTGCATTCTGAATTTAGAATGTGTTGATTTTCCTAATATTGATGGGGAGAGCTTGCCGAAGAGTAGGTGCCTGTGCCTGAGAGGAGAAAGCATTTACTTGGTTCTAGGGCTAATGAGAGTTGGTGTGGCTTGCTAGTAGTGTCTCAGGTTGTACAGGGTGTTTTTCTTTGGTGAAGTGTAGCTGCAAGGGGGAGTAAGTGTATGGAGCTGGAGCAGTTTGTAGAGCTGGGATCCTAAAATTAGGTTAGATCGTTGTTTTATGGGTAGCCATTTGACTTTTTTATGGGTGATGCAGTGATGCTCACAGGAAGGTGCATTTCTAATGAATCATCAGATTCAGGATGGCGCAGTGGTGTAGCGGTTGTCGCCTCACAGCAAGAGGTTTTCTGGTTCGATTCTCGGCTGGGGTGCCTTCTGTGCAGAGTCTGCATGTCCTCCCTGCATTCGTGTGGGTTTCCTCCGGGTGCTACGGTTTCCTCCCACATTACAAAGACATGCATCTGGAGCCTTTCTCCCCGGGCCTCCACTGAAAATTGGCTTCTTTCCAAGTCGGACTTTCCCGGTTAACAAATGTTAAATAAATAAATAAAAATAAAATAAAAATCAGATGCTGTTTGAGATAGTCCGGAGTGTGGCAGTATTTTTCTTGAAGGCAGAAGCAAAAACTAGGAGCCCACATTCAGGTTGAAAAAGGAGAACAACTTTGCTAATGGCTGTTCTGGCTGGTTGGGATAACAAAGGGAAAATCTTTTTGGCCCAGAAGAGGAGGGATCTTATTTTGGCTCTCACTTTATCTATATGGAAATGGAAGTTTAGTGACTGATCAAGCTATAGTTCTAGGTATTTGAAGGTGGAGTCTCTATGGAATGGTTGTGTAGGTTAAAGATTGTGAAAGATTAGGTGCTTGGTGAATTTTCCATGAAGCTCCACAAAGCATAGCTTGTTCTTTTTGAGGTTGAGAAGTAGTTTATGGTTTATGAGCAATAAGTAGAGCTCCTGTAATCCAGCTGTTGGTATGAGAGTGACCTGATTGGTAAATTAACAAAAATTTCAGGACCCTGTGCCATTAAATCCAAGTACATGGCAACAAAGTTCAAACAACAAAAGACATACCAGACTTTAGAAGTGATAATTTATTAAAACAACAACAAAGCTTTCCAGACGATTCCCTTCTTCATTGTTAATTAAAACCACCATTAAACATTATTTAAATAGTATTTTGAGCACATCACATGACAAACACCCCCCAGGTATCAGCATCAACTTTCAACACAAACTTACAACAGTATGAAAAACATCTATATAAAACAACATATACCAAAATTAAAACAACATATACCAAAATATTAGATTAATAATACCTCTATCTCAAACTAATTTGCTTCGCTATTAAAATAGGCCTAATACTAACCATAGTATTTAAGCCTGCCAAATGATCAGCCTGTAAACGTAATATCCATTCATATTCCATCACTTGAAGCATATTTTTATGATCACCTCTTCTCAAACTCTTATGCATCATTTGTATCACCCTAAATTTAAAATTGAGCCATACCACAATCCATTACGTGTTTAGCAAGAGTCTGTAGCTACTTTCCATCTAATATTTGACTGATGTTCTTTCTATAATGCGATCCCTCAGTCTTTAAGTAGACTTGCCCACATAGAAACTAGGGCATTCACAACAAGTAGCTAAATAAACAATATTAGCTATATTACAACTAGCAAATAGTCTTGAGAAATATTTCTTCTGAGTTCATGGATGCACAAAATCATTATCGCATAGGATAAACTTACAGCAGTGGTAAAACATTTAGGATCAGTGGTCAATTTCATCAACTTATAGCATAGTAGTTTGAGATTTCTACAATTCCTATAAGCAAACCGAGGTCTCTGACTAACATAGTCTCTAATATCTGGTAATGCGTAAAGTATGTCCCAATTTCTTGTTATTATTTCCATAACATCATTAGTTGCTCTACTATAATTCATAACACATCATAAACATTCATGTCCTATTTGATCATTCAGTACCCTCATGTTGTGACAAGTATGGTCTAGCAGTACCTGCTCTCTCACTCAGGACTTGTCGTCTCAGGTTATTCAATAACCATCATAAGCCCTTGATCTAAAATCTTTGACATATCTAACCTCTCTTCATTACACTTCTCTACATCAGTATTAAGCCTGCTTGCCCGTAAAAGTTGGCGCTTTACAATACCCATGAAGGTACGATTAGGGTGCATACTCTTACAATGCAGATATCTATTAGCTTGAACATCCTTTTTAAAAATACTAGTATCTTGTCTGTTATATTAACATCTAGAAATTGTACCTGCTCATAAGAGTAATACAATTTAAATTTCAAAAATGCAGGGGTAGTATCAAAATGAGTAACAACCTCAAGGGTTCCTGCTTATTCCCTTTCCATATTAAAAAGACATCTATAAACCTCTTAATGATATCCTATCATAATACCAAGTGTTCACATTAAAAATATATTTAGATTCCCACTTTGCCAAAGTTAGATTTGTATAAGTGTTGGATACAGAGGTCCCCAATGCCACCTCTGAAACCCGATGGAACAAACGTTTATCAAAAATAAACACATTGCTGGTAAGAACAATATCTAATAATTCACAAATAGCCTTGACTTGTCCTGATGTAAAATTTCCACTTGCACTTATGTACTCATGTGCTGCTTGAATCCCATAATCTTGGGAAATAACAGTAAAGAATGAATTAATGTCAAGTGTAACTAAAATAAAATGAAACCACCAGAATTAAACTCAAGAAGACCTTACTATGTCTAGGCAATTCAGATACTGTATTGTAGCTCAGAAACCATTGCCTTAGTTATACCAATTTGCTTACCCAGTATTTCTGACAGAGTATTCTGCAGGGAATTTTTAAAATCTACCACCTTATTACAGGTGGTCCATCAGAGTGGGGGTCTGACAATGCTGTGTATGCCAGACATAGATCTCCCCTCAAATGCCTGTAGGAGACAGAATACAGGGATAGGGCCTTGAGGCGGTCTGCGTAGGACATTTTACTTGTGCTCTGTATTCTTTTAGTGAGGAACCTCTATGGGCGTTCCAATTGTTGAGTATGCCTGGTTAGGTACATATCAAAGGAGGCATTGTACTCAGTGATAGGTATGATGAATGCTGAATACAGTAGAACAATGACTTCCTTGAACTTAGATGCCATACCTTTGTTTATAAGTTGCGCAACATAAAATGATTTCCTCACCACTGCAGACACGTGATGGTCAAAGGCTAGATTACTATCTGTGTATGTCCCTAAGTCCCTAATTACTGGGTCAACTCTAAGAGGTGTGTTGTCAATATGATAGTTACCAGGGATGGATGACTTCCCAAAAGATACTGTTATGCATTTCTTGGTATTTTGTTTTAGTCCATGGCTCTGACACCAGTTGTTTGTCTGTGTCAGCCTCTCCTGGAGAACATTTGTGTCAGTGTAAGATTCAGTGACAGCTCCTAATTTGATGACATTGGCCTTGACTTCTGGGAAGTAAATGCCAAAAAGGAACGGTCCAAGGACTGATCCTTGAGGGACTCCACTTGTGACATGCCTCTTTGTAGAGGTGGACTCCCCAGTTCTAACTTCCTAGGTCCTATCTGTGAGCCAGTTGGCTATCCACTGGGTGACATATGGGTTTGTACCTAACCTCTTGAGTTTGTCAACAATGTCTGAGTGAGGTATTGTGTCAAATGCTTTGGTCAGGTCAATGTAGGCAGTGTGAATGATTTTGCCCTCATCCATTGCTTTGGTGACCTTCTCAAAGAAGTCCACCAGGTTGAGTAGGCATGATCTGCCCTTGGTGAAAACAAACTGGGTTGGTTCCAGAGTCTGGAGGTTTACTATATCTCTGTTGATCATCTTCATGATAATGCTTTCCATGGCTTTATATATAAGACTAGTGAGACGTATGGGCCTGTAGTTTCCATGGTCTGTAGGTGGCCCACCTTTGTGCAGAGTTATGACTGTTACCTTTCTGCATTCATGAGGCATGAAGCCTGTTTGCAGGCTACAGTTAAATAGTAATTCCAGAGGTACTGATAGATCATGTTTCATGCTATTTAGAACGCATCCTGGGATGTTGTCTGGGCCTATTGATGCAGTGCTTTTGATCTTGGAGAGAGCATTAAGGACCTGTTCCCAAGTGATAGTAGGGGGAATTGTATTTGATGCTATTTCCTGAGGGAAGGTTGGGGAGGTACAGTTGGAGCTGAATTTATCAGCTTGGAGGTTTGCTCTATCTTCTGGCTCAGTATAGGTGACTTCATTAACAATGAGCTCTGCACACAATTGTATATTGACTTTGAGGTTGCGGACATAGCTAAAGAATGCTTTGTGGTTGTTGTTGGCTTGGAAGGCCAAACTTACCTCACATTTGTCTTTGGTAGACTTTATTTTTCCTCTGAGTTGTTTGTTTAGTTTGAGAGTGCTTTTATCCTGGTGGGTGCTGCACCTCCTAATTTTTGCCATGATTTTCTTCCTCCTGTTATACAACCTATTTATTTTGAGATTCCACCAGGGTGGCTTGTTTTTTGAGTTAGTTCTGTACTTCTTCAGGGTAGGTACAGCTGCCTCTATGCAGCTATTAACATGCTTGTACAGGATTTCTGTGAACAGCTCTGCATAGGCAGCAGTGTTCTCAGGGTTTTTGGTGGCTTGAAATTTTGCCAGGTTCATAGGTAGGTACTAGGCTATTGGCCCTAGGGCCTATATAAGCCTAGCCAAAGGTACCCTGTCTTTCGCCACCCAAGAAAATTATTTTCCTATGCCACTGTCGAGCAGAGCCACAGAAGTGATCCCCGGGGTGAATTTCCTATCTCCCATCCAATCATCAAGATTTTTCTTGAACAGTGTTAATGAGGAGCTTTGTTTGATATAGATAGGTAGTTTGTTCCAGAGTATGGGAAGTCTCTGAGACAGGAATCTATCCCTCCAGCATGTTCTGTTTATTGTGGTGACGAGGTTTAGGTCCCTAGAGCGTGTAGCTCGTAGGGATTGGGATTTCTTTAAGTGGATCATGTCTAAAAGCTCTGGGTTAGACATAGCTTTGTGTGTTAGGCAGAGATCGCCTCCGAGTAGGCGATATGCAACGAAGTAAAGCTGCAGTTTTTTGATACGGTCTGCATAGGCATCTCTTTGAGGCCAGTAATCCTCTTTGTGAGGTATTTCTATGGCCTTTCCAATTGTAGATGTCTTGTGAGGTACATACCAAAAGGGGCATTGTACTCTATAATGGGTCTAATGAGTGACGAGTAGAGGGGAACAATGACCTCTTTTTTCCTGGATGAGAAACCTTTTGTGATGAGGTGTGCCACATAGAAGGATTTCCTGACTACTGTGGCGATGTGATTATCAAAGGAGAGACTACTGTCCACCTGTGTCCCAAGGTGTCTTATCACACTTTCGGTGTTAAGTAGACTACCACCTATGTGGTAGTTCATGGGTACTGAGTTTTTACCAAAAGGAATGACAATGCACTTTTTGGCATTGAGCTTGAGGCCATGGCTTTGACACCAGGGATCTGTCTCAGCAAGGCCCTTTTGTAGGATGTCCACATCTTTTGGAGTTTTGATTATGGCTCCTAGTTTGCAGTCATCTGCGAACTTCATTAGCCAAAGACCTTCTGTGTTGTCCTATACTTCAGAGAAGTAGATACCAAACAAGAGAGGACCCAGGACTGAACCCTGTGGTACTCCACTTGTCACTGGTCTGAAGCTGGATTTGGAGTCTGCTACTTTCACAGTGTGGGTTCTGTCAGTGAGCCAGTTGGCAACCCATCTTGTGACATAGGGATTTACACCTAGTTTAGTGAGTTTATAATTCCAGAGTGGGGGATGGTGCCAAAAGCCTTGACGAGATCTAAATAGGCTGTGTGAACCACCTTACCCTCATCTACAGCTTTGGTGACTGCTTCAAAGATGTCTATCAGGTTTAGGAGACATGATCTGCCTTTTACAAACCCAAACTGGGTGGGGTCCTGAGTTTGGAGATTACCAATGTCATTGTTTATAAGTTCCATGATGATATGCTCCATAGCCTTTCAGACCAGGCTCGTTAGGCTAATGGGGCGGTAGTTTCTGGGGTCTGTGGTGGCTCCCCCTTTGTGGAGTGGGATAACTGTCACTGTGCGCCATTCAGTGGGCACATAGCCTGAGGTGAGGCTATGATTGAACATAGTACTTAGGTGGGGTGCCAGTTTGTTCTGTAGTTCATGTAGAACACAGCCTGGGATGTCGTCAGGTCCCATGGATGCTGTGTTCTTGGCTTTGGATAGTGTGTTTTTTTACCTGTGCAGCCGTGATTACAGGAACTTTGCATTCTTTTGGTATAGAGATGGGCCCTTTAGGGGATGACAGAGGGGTAAAGTTAGCACTGAACCTATCTGCCAGGATGTTTGCAATATCTGTTGGTTCTGTATATTTAGTGCCATTGTGCTGTAACTCAGAGCAGATCTCAGTGTTGCCATCGAGATTCTTGACATAGCTATAGAATGCTTTGTGGTTGTCTTTAGAGTCAGTGACGATTTTGTTTTCATAACTAGCTTTGGTGGATTTTATGAGGGATCTTAGCTTCTTACTGAAGCTGACCAGGGAGTTTCTCCAATCATGGGATTTTACTCTTTTTTTGCAACAGTTTCTTTCTTCTGTTGTAGAGTTTGTTTATGGCAGGGGACCACCAGATTGGCTTCCTTTTTTTGGAGGATAGCATCTTGGTTCTGTTGGGGATTGCATGATCCATTCACTCATGATCCCTGATGAAATTCCACATCCTTAGAAACCCAAGTCAAAAAAAAAAAAAAAAGCCTCCTCTTCTTACTTTCCTGCATCCTCTTTCAATATACATTATAATAGCATTCTATCTATGTCACATATAACAATACTTGTGTATTTTTCTAAGTACTGCCTTTTTAAAATTCATAACTATGTCTCCATTTCTAATGTATTTTAAACATATATTACATATGTATTTCTTTATGTAATTTCATTTTATTTGCATTATATTTGCATGTTATTTCCATTTTTATTTTTCATTTCCTTTAAATGTTGGAGCTTATCACCCCGGGCCTCTACTGAAAATGGACATATATCCAGCTAGACTAGCCCGGTCAACAAATGTAAAATAAAAATAAAATAAAAATAAATAAATAAATAATGTAAGTGCTTATAAAGTGCATTTGTGTAGGATTCAGCAGTCATACCTCTATTGTCCATCAGCATGATTGTCGTGAAGTTTGCCACTTCCGTCCTAAGAAGCGTGAAGTTGGCTTTGGAGAATTTTTTTACTGTGGTTTCTCTAATGGGGGGTGGGGGAGGGATGTGGATGGTCTAGGGTGATTAGTTTATGGTCAGATGTGACCAACGAGGAATTGACCTCTGGTGTGGAGCACCAGTTGCCCATGTTGGTAATAACCAGGTCTAGGATATTGCTGCCCCTGGTGGGGGTGTGGATAAGTTGATCCATGGCATTGGAATTTATGAATTCCAGAAAACATTGAGCACAAGAGTTGGTACATGAGTAGTTTTCCCAGTTAATGGTAGGGTAGTTGAAATTGCCCATTATTAGGGTGTTAGGTTGTACCCTAATATTTTCCAGTGTATTAAGAAATGAGGAGTGGGAATCCTGGGGCATGGTGGGGGATCTGTAGCAAGCTACAATTTGGATTGCGGTCTTGCCCAGAGTTAGTTGCACTTGGATAATCTCGGATGCATTATGCTGAGCAACTAGCCTAGAGGTGTGGATATCCTTAATGAATATGGACACGCCTCCGCCTTTAGTGTTTCGGTCCAGGTTAGGTGGCCGAAAGGTGTGGTATGAATTGTAGCCTGGTAATGCAGGGGTAATCTCTGGAGCCTTGAACCAGGTCTCTGTCACTGCACAGATGTCGATGTTCTCCATTTTAAGGAGTGCCTTGAGAGAGTGCATTTTGAGGTTTAGACTTCTAGCATTGAGTAGCAATACCCTCAGATTCTTCTTGCCTGTACCTGTTAGAGTGGTGAATTTGTCATTTGAAACTTGCCTAAATAAGGCACTATAGGGGTGGCTAGAGCCTTAGCCAGTATCTGGAATCCCAGGGGCGACAGGTGCAGGCCATCTCTGGAAAGCATCGTGGCTTGTCGATCATGTCATCCCAGGCAGACAGATACTGGATCCCCTTAGAATTACACCAGAAGCTTAGCCAATTGTTGAAGTCAATCATTTTGTCCTTGTACTGTGGTATCATTCTGGGTGATGGCAGGATGCTACTCAGGGCTAGGGTCATACCTGCCTGGGCTACAAGATTGGACAGCTCCTCCATGTCCCTTTTCATGTAGTCCAAGGAGGTACGTCTCAGGTCATTCACACCAGCATGGACAATGACAGAGTCATATTTGTACTTGTTGTGGAGTGACCTGAGTGCATGCATTATGTGGTGGATCCTGGCACCCGACAGGCAGCTGACAGTAACTTTCTCCTTGTTTAGCCTGGTGAGTGGAACATCAGTGTGCCTGACTATAGAGTCACCTATGACTAGAGTGTTGGGTACGTTGTTATGCCTTATGGGCTGTGGTTGAGTGGCACACTGAGTTTGTGGGCTGTGTGTCATTTGGGTTGTGTTGGGGGGGTGGTGGTTGCTTGTGTTTCTGCTTTGGAGGTCCCTGTTGCTTGGGCAGGTTTTTACTGAGAGCCTCCGTGAATGTAGGTGTGTGTTTTGTGTTTCTATGTGTGTGTTTTGGTGGTGTAGGTTTTGAGGGACTATGTGCTGAGTGTGGTGCGGTGCAAGTGTTTACCTTCTCCTCTAGACTGTCTAGTCCAGTCTTGGGTGAAGAGAGCTTTGCTTCCAGTTTGGCTATATAAGTGCATCTCTCACAGGTTGTAGTGTTGGGTGGTAGGAGGAGAGGGTTGTCTGTGTGCATGAGGCAATTACTGCATAGCCCCAAGATGCCCAGATTCATCAGGTAGACAGGAGAAGACACCGGGGGCTGACCCTTAGACATGCCTGGATAGGTGCTTATTTGTTAAGTACTAGAAACTGTTTTCCTCTAGACAGTGAGGAAAGTTGAGTGCTGTAGTAATTTGTAGCTTATTTAATGCAATAAGTTCTGAACAAGTGCTGAAACAAAAACTGGCTAGTTCTAAGAAACAAAATTAAGCTAGAAGGCTTCCATCTGACACAGAAAGGCTTGGGCCCTAGAAGCCTACACATAGTCCTGGACACAGCAAATCTAGATCTACCCACAGGAAAGGCAGGAAACAAGCTTAGAACATTTTTTTTTAGTGGAAAGAGAGAAAGGAGTAGCAGAAACTAAGCTGATTGGCCTTCTCAAATGTTCTCCCTGTACTGGGTAGAATGAGGTAATGACACTAGACTGGGAGGAGGGTCCCAGATCAAATTTACACTAGGTAGGGACGGGCAACTGCAAAGCCACCAACTATAAAAACACTATACCAACAGGCAGGGAGGGTGGGAAATGAACTGCAGAAATGTTTCTCACAGCTGAAAAGCAGCAGTGAGCCTTTAAACGAAAGTTTTAAACAGCTAAAGGAGCCTATAGAAAAAAGAGTTTAACTGCAACAAGTTATCAGAAGCAAACAACCCAACAGATACTTAATAAAAGTGGACAATTTCCAGTTAATACTTCACACACAGTGAAACCAGCTAGAAAAATACACATTACACAAAGTGCTATAAATAACAAAGAAATAAAGAACAAAATAAACAAAAAACATGATACTTAATGTTATATATTATAGCTCCGAGTTTGCTGAGTGTCCTTCCTTCGATTAGCTCAGTGTGAAATGGCAGAACACTCACAACTGAACATCTTAGGTAACAGAAAGTTGAAACCTGAGAGAGCTTTTAAGAAAGAAATCTCAAAAGAACCAATGAGGTGCTTAGTCTAAGCTGTAGTCCAGGTGACCTCAGTCAACTAATGACCTCAAAGAATTCTCTCTCACTGAAATGCCTGATGGCTTTAGCTAAACCAAGATATCCCTGAATATGTGCTCAGACACACAGCCTCCACAAACACTAGGCCCAAATACAAGCCTGAATATGGAAATGCTACAAATATCCCCACTACTTAGAAACAAACTGCAGAAATGTTTTTCACAGCTGAAAAGCAACAGTGAGCCTTTAAATGAAAGTTTTAAATAGCTAAAGGAGCCTCTAGAAAAAAGAGTTTAACTGCAACAAGTTATCAGAAACAAACAACCCAACAGATGCTTAATAAAAGTGGACAATTTCCAGTTAATACCTCACACACAGTGAAACTAGCTAGAAAAATACACAGTACACAAAGTGCTATAAATAACAAAGAAATAAAGAACAAAGCAAACAAAAAACAGGATACTTAATGTTATATATTATAGCTCCGAGTTTGCTGAGTGTCCTTCCTTCGATTAGCTCAGGTTCTCACTTTAATAGCAGGAGGTTTTCCTTAGAATAGTTCCTGAATATTCCATGCTTAGCTGTGGGTCAAGGTTTTATTTTTACTTCAAAGGAGACCATTTTGTGGTCTGTCCATACCAGGGAGGGCATTACAGAAGGGGGTGTACAGCATTCTCCCATATTAGTGAGGACCAGACCCAATATGGTTGCGCCCCCTGGTCAGTCTATTGGCTGTCTGGTCCAAGGAGTTTGTGTTTACAAAATCCAGGAATATCTGTGCATGTTCTTTTGGTGTCATACTTCTGTTCTAAATTCAGTTAACATTCTTCCAGTGCTGGTCTTTCACTTGGCTTTCCCATATTCCTTTATTTGCCTATACAGTAATATCAATCCTTGATAAGGGAAGGCAGTTTGTAGCCTGCAGTCCAATTGGACTTGGTCTCTTCGCATTCTGTTGTATTTTCCTAATTATTTGCTCCCAATGCCTTGCTTCCTTTGCCAGTTTTCTCCATCACATTCCAGCCCCCTTTTCCCTGTTCTCTGTACCCTTAATTGCAGCCATCCCTATTGGCAAAATCTCCTTTCTCCATTCCTGTGTTGGCTTAGTTCTTAAAATACTTTCTGCTACTGTATGAATATAATATTCTGTATGGCTGTTATTCTCCTTAAAGATCTTCATCCCGACTCCCAGTCCCTTCTCATTTCTTGAGGTCCCCCCTGTTTCATCATCATCTCTTTCCACTTTGAATTATTTTTCTCCTTGTGGTATGTATAGAAGCCTTAACTGTGCAGCTCCAAAATATCCCTTCAAATCAGATAATCCCAAATCACCTTGTTCTATCAGAAGGATCAACTTATCCCAGTTAACTCTTGCCCTCTTCCCCTCCCAGGTAAAAATTGTTCATTTCTTTGCTAATTGTGATCCACAACTTCACCCCTGGTTAATAAAAAAACATGCCTGACCTGTGTATAAAACCAAAGGGACTAAAATATTTTCACTGTATCTTGCTGTCCATAACATGAAACTGAACTTTTAGTTTCTCAGTTTTTGTATTATCTTTTGTTTAGTCCCTTCCCACATATCCTTAGCTGCCAAAATAGAATCCATTTAACCCATACTCCTAAGAAGTTCAGTTTATCCTGTCTTTATAAATATGGGCATTTTTCTTCTTTTGGCTGCTCCCATTAGGGGTTCCACAGCAGATCTTGTTTCCATTTCTTCCTATCCTCTGCATCTTGCTCTGTCACACCAGTCACCTGCATGTCCCCTCTCACCACATCTATAAAACTTATCTTAGGCCTTCCTCCTTTCCTGTTACCTGGCAGCACCATTGTTAACATCTGTCTCCCAATATACTTGCATCCCCTCCTCTGCACATGTCAGAACCAATGCAGTCTCACCTCCCTGGCTTTGTCAGTTAGCTTTAAAGTCTGATGAAGCGTCTACTGAGACGTGAAAGCGCTTACTGTACTGTGGGTCTATATTAGATCACCGGACGCTTAAAAAAGCAAATGTATGTATGCGAAAGCTTACAATCTTGAACTGTCAGAATAGCGATTTTTTTTTTCTTAGGGAAAAAAATCGCTGTTCCAAAACACATACACACAACGCAAGCACACCAAACAAACAGCAATCCACACACATACACCTAAAATCTTACACCTAACCCTACACTAAACTACACACACACTACACTAACTATCCACTTACCTTAACCCAAACCCTAACCCTATGGTCCGTCACTATCGCACACTCACCTCACCTGCTCCCTAACCCTAACTCACCTAACCCACCCTAACCCTCACATCCACACAATCGCACATGTACTTAACCCATGCCATAACCCTAACTCACCTAACCCGCCCTAACCCTCGCATCCACACAATCGCACACTTACCGGAACCTGACCCATAGCTTTCCACCACAGCACTGAAAATACTGAAGCAACAGAAATGGACAACTGAATTCTTTCCCTAGGAAAAAATTTGGGTTTCTGTTGCTTTGATATTTTAAGCTTTCATTGCATAGGGTTCATTATTAGAACATTCGAAGGTCTGAAAACCTCAATGTTCTAATATAGATCTTGTATTGTGATTTTTAGGAGCAACAGAGTTTAACGGTCTGCTTCGATTGTTGTGGTGAGCCTCACTTTTTTCTTTTTCATTTGGACTGCTATTTTACTTTGTGAGGCACTTTACCCTTGACGTTTTCTTTTCTCTGACCCTCTAGTATACTCATTTCTGATCCTGTCCATCCTCATCACACCCAATGCAAATCTTAACTCTGCCACCTCCAGCTCTGACTCCTACCTTTTCATCAGTGCCACCGTCTCCAACCCATATAACATAGCTGGTCTCACTACCATCTTGTAGACCTTCCGTTTCACTCTTACTGGTACCCATCAGTCACAAATTACTCCTGTCACTCCTCCACCCCACCTGCACTCTCTTATTCATCTCTCTTACACATCTGTTACTCTGAACTGTTGGTCCAAAGTATTTAAACTCATCCACCTTCACCAGCTCTACTCCCTGCATCCTCACCATTCCTCTGTCCTCCCTCAAATTCACACACACACATTCTGTGTTAGTCCTGCTGAGCTTCATTCCTCTCCTCTCTAGAGAATATCTCCACTTCTCCAGGGCCACCTCAATCTGTTCCCTACCCTCACTACAGATCACAATGTAATCCACAAACATCATAATGCATGGGGACTTTTGTCTGATTTTGTCTGTCAACCTGTCCATCCTCATTGCAAATAAGAAAGGGCTGAAAGCTGATCCATGATGTAATTCCACTTCCACTTTGAATTTATCCATCACTCCTAATGCAGACCTAACCACTGTCACACTGCCCTCATACACATCCTGTACCACTCTTACATACTTCTTTGCCACTGCTGATTTCTCATACAATACCACAACTCCTCTCTAGGCACCCTGTTATATGCTTTGTCTAAGTCCACAAAGACACAATGCAATTTCTCCTGACCTTCTCAATACTTCTCCATCAACACCCTCAGAGCAAACATCACATCTGTAGTGCTCTTTCCTGACATGAAACCATACTGCTGTTCACTAATCATCACCTCCCTTCTTAACCTAGCTTCCAGTACTCTTTCCCATAACTTCATGCTGTGGCTGATCAATTTTTATCCCTCTGTAGTAACTACAGCTCTGCACATCACCCTTCTTCTAAAAAGCAGTACCAATGCACTTCTTCTCCACTCCATAGTCTCACTTTCCAAGATTTCTTTAAACAATCTGGTTAAAAACACCACTGCCATATCCCCTAAACACCTCCATACTTCCGCAGTTATGTAATCTGGACCAACAGCCTTTCCATTCTTCATCCTCTTCATAGTTGTCCGCATGTCCTCCTTGCTAATCCATTGCACTTCCTGATTTACTATCCCCACATCATCCTCTCTCTCTCTCTCTCTCTCATTCTCTTCATTCATCAGCCCCTCAAAGTACTCCTTCCATCTGCTTAACATACTCTCCTCACTTGTGAGTACATTTCCCTCGTTATCCTTTATCACTCTAACCTGCTGCACATTTTCCCAGCTCAGTCCATCTGTGTAGCCAGTCGGTACAGGTCATTTTCTCACTCCTTAGTGTTCAACCTTTCATACAACTTGCCATACTCTTATTGTTAGCCTTCACCACTTCTCTCTTCACCATATGCCTCATCTCTTTATACTGCTGTCTACTTTCTTCATCTCTCTGACAATCCCACTTTTTGACATACTCTCCTGTACTTCCTTATTCCACCAACAGCTCTCCTTTCCTTCTCCCTCTGTCCAGATGTCACACCAAGCACCTTTCTAGCTGTCTCCCTTACCACCTCTGCTGTAGCTGCCCAGCTATCTGATAACTCTTCACTGCCACCCAGTGCTTGTCTTAACTCTTCCCTGAACTCCACCTTACAGTCATCTTTTTTCAACTTCCACCATTTAATCCTTGGAACTGCCCTCACTCTCCTCCTAATCCTCTTGATTGCCAATGTCATCCTGTAGACCACCATCCTGTGCTGCCTAACTAGACTTTCCCCATCATCACTTTCCCATCTCCAATCTCTTTCAGACTGACCTTCCTGCATAGGATATAATCCACCTTTGTACATCTTCCTTCACTCTTCTACGTCACCCTATGCTCCTCCCTCGTCTTAAATTACGTATTCACCACAGCTATGTCCTTCCTTTTCGCAAAATCCACTACCATCTGACCTTCTGCATTCCTCTGCTTAACACCATCTCCTCATGAATATGGGCATTGCTGAACCAGTTCATGTGTGGATACATAGTTTACAGGGAGCACCTTTGCTTTATCTTCATTAATTTTGTATCGCAAAATGACTTGAAACTTTTTCAGAATGTTCCATAGCACTGAAATGTCCTTTTCTGGTTTTATCAAGTACAAAATGTCATCTGCAAATAAAGCTAACGTTTTTGACTACCATGCTAATTATACCCTTAAATTTCTGAATTCCATATTTTCTTCCCAAATGGGTCTAAATATAAGACAAATAACTAAGGTGAAAAAGGACACCCCTGTCTGGTTCCTCTGTTCATCCTGAACTTATCAGAGACGAAACCCCTCCCCCACTTTAATTTTCACCTCCAATCACTCATATGTCCTCCTAACTAACCTTATTACTGTATCAGGGAAAGCAAATTCCTCCATTACCCTACTGATGAAATCCCAGCTTGCTGTGTTGAATGGTTCCCTGCATCAAGACTCGCCAACAACAGTAGCATTTTGTTGCATTCTGCTTCCCTCTGGATCTGTCACTGTTCTATTCATGTTGTCTAATGTTTCCCTCCCCTCCTCAAAACCAGGCTGATCCATATCTGTCACTTTTGGCAACACCTTTATCATTCTTTTAGCTCCTTCAGATGTAAGCACATTGTAGTCATGGTTTAGAATCAAAATGGGCCTATATGAAGCTGAATGTGATGAGTCTTTACCTTTTCTTTAGATATTACAGCTACCACAGCTTTCTTCCAGGATGTTGGTGCATCTTTTAAAATATTGTTAAAACTTTCCAGAACTTTATCAATTTCTTCCCTCCTAGCTTCTAAACTTCCACAACAATATCATCTATTCCTGGAGGCTTTCCTGTAGATTGGGTGATGCTGTGAAAAACTGAGTGGCTGCTAGCTCAGCCAGATATAGCTTTGTAAATAATTCTGTAAATATTAATATGACCCACAGGCTGGTTTCACAAATGTAAGAAAACTGTGTTATGTGCTAAGCTTCAAAAATGTAACCACAGAGCACCCTGCTGGAAGAAAGCTGATAAGTAAAGAATCCATTACTGTGTGTGGTCTCAAGCTAGGAGAGAGGATGTCTGGGCTTGGAAATTCTTTATATTGTCTTAAGACAGTGGTAATTACTAGGTTTCACATGTAAAATGTCTTATTGCTGTGGCTTCCTGGTAGGTGCAGATCACAAAGAAATGTTAAAATTTTGAGTTCTGTGAGCCTGGGGAAACAAGCAGAAGAGTTAAGAATGATGTAATCTGAAATGGCTCAGCAGTAATGTATATTATCAATTTAAGACTTTCTCAGACAGAAAGATTTAGCTTTTTGTATTTTGTTCTGAAGCTGACAAAAACTCGCCAGCACTTACTTTGCTCTGTATGTAGGATCTTAGATCTTAGTAGTTCTGTTAGAGATAGATAGAAATAGCAAGATTAGTCTAGCTGATTTCTATATTTGTCAGACTATATGACAATGTTGTTTTAAAGTATTTCCGGTGATTTCTGAACTCTGTTATCACTGTGTTGAAATGGAGTATTGTCTTGTGTTTTTATTATTAAATATTTTTAAACCTTTTAACTGTTGCTGTTTTGTGTAGAGATAATTTAAGTATTTGGTGATGCTGTATAAACCACTCCTAAATAGCCTTCAAGTCTCAATCACACTTAACATTTGGAGAATAACAACATTCCACAGTAGAATTGGACACCCTTTGGTAAGGGCCTTTATAGTAGGTGATAGTAGTGGTTGGTGGCAGTCGGTGCTACCATGTAGTCTGGGCAGAAGGGGGCATAGCTAATGAACCTGTGCTAGAATTCCCCAGGAGTGTGTGTGTTACTATGTAAATCAAATCTCAAAGTGTATGTGTGTCAGCTACTTGGGCAGGGACATGAAGCACTGGTTGGGTAGAGAGGGTGCTGCAGGTTTTGGCTTGACCACTTGGCTGAGGTCTGAACCCTATAGCTGTGCCAGTGGGGAGTCTTATTGGGGATCTGGAGAGAAAGGGAGAAACCAGCCCCAGACTGACTGTGATCTCTGTGTGCTCTTAAGGGAAATTGTACTTTACTGTGTGTGGACTTATCCTCCCAATGTGGATGCCCCTCACTGGTGCTTGTGGTGAGGATTGAGGCTCTTTGATTACTGGGCCAGTGCACGGGCATCACATATTAATTATTTGGCAATGGTGGGATGTCCACATCAAATATTAATTGTTTGATAGTAGTGAGTTAGCCACATCACTTAATTGGCTTGTAGTGGTGTGGATAGTGAATTCCTGTAGCTTGTGTACAATGATCACTGAAAGTGTTTTTGTACTCAAAATCATCCAAGCAGTGAACATTAAGAGTTCAGATCACAATTGTTTTATTTCTTTTGTTAGCTTAATTAGTTGAGGAGAGCACGTAAGCATTTCAGCAGAGGAGTATGGCAAGCTGACAAGGAGCTAGTTGGCTGAGATGTGCCACGCTAAAGGACTGGTGCATAGAAATATGACTAAGTAAGACAAGATGGCAGCTTTGGTCACAGCTGCATCAGAGAACAGCAACCAGGATGATGATCATACTGGTCGTGGAGATGTACAACACTCAGAGAATATATAGCTCAACCTTTATACAGAGGACTTAAAAATCCATCTGGAGCAAAAGAGACTTAAGTTGAAGGCCAAGCATTTGGAAATAGAAGCAGCAGAGAGAGTGAGGTGTCTAGAGAGTGAGGGAAATGAGAAACTGCTACACCTGGAAGTTGAGGAAAAGGAGAGGCAGAGGCAACATGAAAAGGAGATGCTGTCTCTCCACCAGAGTCGTGGAGGTAATGGGGAAGGGAGTAACTGGACCCCAGAAGCACAAAAGGTCAGTAAATGTCTTCCACAATTTACAGAGAGGGATAATTTTGATAGTTTAATTCATATGTTTGAGAGGATATGTAAACCGTATGATGTTGACCAAAGGCACTGGGTGCAGTTCCTGACCCCCTTACTCCATGGTAAAGTTGTAAATGTAATTTCCAAACTGTCTGACAATGATTTCTTAAATTATAATGCTGTAAATAATTGTTTGCTAGAATTTTTTAAACCAACACCTGAAGCTTATAGGAAAACGCTTCATGATCATAGACGCAAGGCAAATGAAAGTGTGTGTGAATATGTTGCGGAAGCAAGCACTTATTTTCATAGGTGGGTGAGTGGATGTCAGTTCACCACTTTTGAAGGGCTGGCAGACCTTTTGTTGAGGGAACAAGCCCTTAGCATTTTGTCTAAGGACATGAGGATCTGTCTGCTCTACAGCAGATGAGTTGTGGAAGAAGGGAGACCTATACTTAGCAAACAGGGCATCCCTGCACAGTAAGGGACACCTAATGCTGCTCATAGGTCTAAGGGAGCCCATGGTGGACAGCCCAGACTGCACCAATAGAATCTGCAACTAGCAGGGGAAGCCACTAGTCCAGGTACACATCCAGAACTTAAGGTTAAAGTTTTAAATGCAACTAGTGGGGCCATGTAGCATACAGATGTACATGGAGGCAAGGTGGGGAACAAAAGGTGGGAGAGCCAGTGTGTAGGAAAGACAAAATGCAAATAGTAGGTTGTCTTGAGACAACAGGGGTACCAAGCTACCATCCTGCAGATATCCTGATAGGGAAGGATTTTGATGAGGCAGTACCATGTGTTTATGCAGTTACACACATTCAGGCTTAGAGACAAGCATGTGGGTCTAGTAGCCTGGCAGAGACCCAAATGAACCGCACACTTGCAGCCAGGACTGGTGAGGTGGTTACTTCAGGGAGGGATCTACTCTGTAGCAGTGAGACTGAAGGTGAGCCACAGCTGCTTGTGGGTACTGATGTTCCCGTGGACAGAGTGACTGCAAAGGTAGAGGTAATTAGTAGTACCCAGGTTGACAGTGAGGCACCTCTGTCAGAGGATACCAAAGTTCCTGTGGAAGAGGAGCTGGAAAGGGTTACTAAGGGAGAGTTGAGATGGGCTCAGCTCTCAGACCCTACATTACAAGGCCTGAGGCAGGTAGCTAGTGAGGTACCTGATTTTCAAGGGAAAGGGGAATCTGTATACTGGGACAAAGGGTCACTGTATAGAGAGTGGACCCCTGAAGGAGGGCTAGAAGGTGAGAGAATACAGCAGTTGGTAGTGCCTAGACCCTACCGTCTGGCAGTTCTAGCCATAGTCCATGATATTCCCTTTGCAGGTCATATGGGCATAAAACATACAAAGAGAAGTATTATGTAGAACTTTTATTGGACTGGGATTTCCAGAGATGTAACAGGGTACTGTAGGACCTGTTAGCAGTGCCACAAGGTAGGCAAGGCAGGAGACAAGGTGAAAGCTCCATTGATGCCTTTGCCTGTGATTGAGGAGCCATTTCAGACGGTAGCTATGGATATTGTGGGGCCTCTGCATACACTAAGCCCCACAGGGGAAAAAGTATATCCTAGTTGTAGCAGATTATGCTGCAATATACCCTTCTACAGTGGCTTTGTCCTCCATTGAGGCAGAAAAGGTGGCAAATGCTTGGTTAGACATTTTAGCAGGGTAGGTTTCCCAAAAGAAATACTGACTGACAGAGGTGTTAATTTCATGTCAGACCTGCTGGCTTGTCTGTGGAAGTACTATGGGGTGAAGCACCTAAAGACCACCCCTACCATCCCCAGACTAATGGTCTTGTTGAGAGGTTAAACTCTACATTCAAGTCCATGCTACGGGCATTTTCAGACCAGTTTAAGAGAGTGGGATAAATATTTGACCCATCTGTTTGCTTACAGAGAGGTTTCCCAGGAATCCACAAGTTTTTCACCCTTTCAGTTGTTGTGTGGGCATAGGCTGAGGGGGTCTCTATATTTAATTCAAGATGAGTGGGAGGGTGAGTGTGAATCTCACAAGGTGTCTGTTGTGGTATATTTCCTAAACCTCAGGACAAGGCACAGGGAACTCATGGGCTTGGCCCAGGATAACCTGGCAGAAGCCTAACAGCAGAAAAAGGTCTGGTATGACAGGAATCCTCGAGCTAGAGAGTATGATGTAGGTCAGCAGATAATAGTTTTCATTTCTGTCAGACATAAGCTGCAGGCAGCTTGGGAGGGACGCTACAAGGTGGTAAGGAAGGTCAGTGATGTTAACTACATGGTGGAACTGTTAGGCAGGAGGTAGGGGCACAAAGTGTACCATGTTAACATGATAAAAGCTTACCATGACAGGGAGGCCCTTGTGCTGATTATTTGCAGTGGATTGCAGGAGGAGTCTGAGGGAGATCTGGTGACTGATCTCCTCAGTGAGGATCAGACTCGCACCTCAGTAGAAGGGGTAGCAATGTCCCAGCAGCTATCTTCTACCCAGGTTTAAGAAATCCAAGCAGTGTTACAGGAGTTTGGGGACATGTTCACTGGGAAACCAGGGTGCACCCACCTGGTGCAGCACCAGGTGTATACAAGACCCCAAGGGCCTATTAGGAGGGCCCCTTATAGGGTGCCTGAGAGAGTCAAACAGACTCTCAGGGAGGAGATACAGGAAATGTTGGAACTAGGGGTAATTCAGAAGTCCAACAGTCCCTGGGCCTCCCCAGTGGTACTGGTGCTAAAGAAGGATGGCAGCAGCAGGTTCTCTGTGGACTACAGGAAAGTAAAAAGTCACACAGAGTCAGATGCTTACCCATGCTTAGGACAGATGAAGCCCTAGAGCAGCTGGGTGGGGCTAAGTATCTTACCACCATTGATCTTACCAAGGGTTACTGGCAGGTGTCCTTGACTCCCAGTGCTAGAGAGAGTTCAGCCTTTGTGACTCCTTTGGCTTGTATGAGTTCACAAAAATGCCTTTTGGGATGAAAAATACCCCAGTGACTTTACAGAGGCTGGTAGATCATATCCTAGCAGGAGCAGGGGATTTTGCCCTTGCTTACCTAGATGATATTGCCATCTACAGCCATTCCTGGCAAGAGCACCTTCAGCAGGTCAGGGAGGTGCTGGGCAGACTACAGCGGGCAGGGTTGACCATTAAGCTCAGCAAATGTCAGGTGGGTGTGGCAGAGGTCTCCTAACTGGGACATAGAGTGGGAAGTAGTATATTCAGGCCAAAACCTGCGAAACTGGAAGCCATTCAGTCATGGCCTGCACCTGTTACCAAAACTCAGGTAAGGTCATTTTTAGGGACAGCAAGGTACGACAGAAAATTTGTCCCAGTTATAATACCATAGCTGCTCCCCTCATGGGAAAAACAGGCCAGATAATGTAGTGTGGACCACAGCATGTGATTAGGCATTCCAGAAGCTTAAAGAAGCTTTGGGAGGACCTCCTGTGTTAGCCAGTCCAGATTACGGCAAATCATTTGTTGTACAGGTGGATGCTTTGAACCATGAGTTGGGAGCAGTACTTAGATTTCTTCAGAGAGAGAAGAGCACTCAGTGGTTTATCTCAGTCATAGGCTCCAACCCAGGGAGGAATGCTATGCAGCTGTAGAAAAGGAATGTGTAGCCATAGTGTGGGCACTACAGAAACTTCAGCCTCATCTGTATGGAAGGAAATTCACTGTAGTTACAGATCTCAATCCCCTAACATGGTTACATCAAGCCAGCCAACAAAATGCCAAGTTGCTAAGATGGAACCTAGGGTTGCAACCATATGATATGCCAGTACAGCACCGCAGTGGGATTAGCAATACCAGTGCAGATTGTGTCTCAACACAGGGAGTAGGGTAAGGTATACCTAGATAGACTTAACCCTCTCAAGCAACATTTCTCAAGGGACACTTGAAAAACTAGCTTGAGTTATTGGGCGGGGAATGTGAAAAACTGAGGGGCTGCCAGCCCACCCAGATAGAATTTTGTAAATAATTGTATGTCATTGTAAATATTAATATGATCTACAGGCTGGTTTCACAAATGTAAGAAAACTATGTTATGTGCTAAAATGTAACCACAGTGCACCCTGCTGGAAGAAAGTTGATAAGTAAATAGTTCACTACTGTGTGTGATCTCAAGCTAAGAGACAGGATGTCTGCACTAGGAAATTCTTTCTATTGTCCTAAGACAGACATATTTGCTAGGTTTCACATGTAAAGTGTCTTTATTGCTGTGGTTTCCTGGCAGGTGTAGATCACAAATAAATGTTAAAATTTTGAGTTCTGTGAGCCTGAGAAACTTAAGCAGAAGTGTCAAGAATGATGTAATCTGAAATGACTTAGCAGTAATTTGTAGTATCAATTTAAGACTTTCTCAAAGAGAAAGATTTAGCATTTTGTATTTTGTTCTGAAGCAGACAACAACTCACCAGCACTTGCTTTGACCTGTAAGTAGAATCTTCGATCTTAGTATTTCTCTTAGAGATAGAAATAGCAAGATTGGTCTAGCTGTTTTCTATATTTGTCAGACTATCCTACAATGTTGTTTTGAAGTATTTCCTGTGATTTCTGAAGTCTCTGTTATCACTGTGTTGACTTGATGAGTATTGTCTTGTGTGTTTATTATTAAATATTTTTAAACCTTTTAACTGTGGCTGTTTTGTGTAGAGATAATTTAAGCTCTTAGAGTACTTGCATGTATTAGGTGATGCTGTATAAGCCACTCCTAAATAGCCTTCAAGTCTCAATCACACTTACCAATTGGATAATAATAACATTGTACAGTAGACTTAGACACCCTTTGGTAAGAGCCTTTATAGTAGCTGATAGTAGTGGTTGGTGGCAGTCGGTACTACCATATAGTCTGGGCAGCATCTATATTAGTACAGTGAAGTATGAAAAGAGAATACCAGTTGGGTGACACCAACTGTGCGAATATCGCAAATTTCGAATCCGAAAAATAAAAAATCTAAAACACAAAAACTGTCACTAAGTGTTTTATGAAGAGGGGCAAGCCCCCCCTACACCCCCGCTACTTAAATATGCCAATTCCAAGATCACACTACATTGAAGTAAAGGGAAGAATTCCCTACAACGATCTCTGTTCACTCTTGCGATGTTTGCGATATTCGCACAGTTGCCGTCGCCCAACTGGTATTTGTTCTTTTCATACTTTGCTGTACTAATATAGACCCATTTGGGCAGAAGGGGGCATAGCTAGTGAACCTGCGCCAGCCTTCCCCAGGAGTGTCTGTGTGTTTGTATGTAAATCATATCTCAAAGTATGTGTGTGTCAGCTAATTGGCAGGGACATGAAGCACTGGTTGGGCAGAGAGGGTGGTGGAGGTTTTGGCTTGACCATTCGTCTGAGATCTGAACCCTGTAGTTGTGCCAGTGGGGAGTCTTACTGGGGATCTGGAGAGAAAGGGAGAATGATCTGTGTGTGCTCTTAAGTAAAATTGTACTTTACTGTGTGTACTTGTTATCCTCCCAATGTGGACTCCCCTCACTGGTGCTAGTGGTAAGGATTGAGACTCCTTTATTACTGGGGCAGTGCACAGGCATCACAGATGCATCACCATTTTTCTCATCCCGTCCTATCTCAACTGTTAATAAGTGAACCTCATCTAACTCTAACCTTGGCATATATAATTTTTCCATAATATTTCCATTTTTGCTTTTTCTTGATTTCCACATTTCCCTGGTCTGTACATGTTTTTATACAATTTCTGAAATATTTTTAACACCTGTACAAGATCTCTGGTTATTTTTCTTATTATAGGCTCCCTAAGCTTGGCAGCAACCCTTTTTACTTTCTGTAGACTGAGTTTTTATGCTAAAAGCTTTTATGATCTGGAGTTCTCAGAAAACAGTTGCATAACAACAATCTTTCTAAACTCATGTATATTATCCAGATGGTCCCTTATTTTCTCCTTAGCACTTTGCAGTTGTACCTTTTCTTGTTCTCAGAGTCCTCCTATTCTGCAATAGTTTAACCTTTGTCAGTCCCTCTAAATAAATTTTGTTACTTCTTGAGTATGTCTCTCTCTTATTTCTACCCTATTTTTAAGCTCTATGTTCATATTATCTCACTCCCTAGCTATATTTTCTGAAAAGATTTTTGTCCTCCGTAATAAGTCCCAAATAATTTCAACTACCCATTCCTTAAATTCCTGTATGTTTAACAGATAGGTAGGGAGCTACCAGTGTCTCATTTTATTTAATTACCCTGCATTTTTATTTTAGTTACTATTGGTGCATGATCTGAAATAGTTATTAGATGCATATCAAAACTTCAGTTAAATGCACATGTATGTTCCTGTGAAATATAATTTCTGTCAAGCCTAGCCCAGTTTTTGTACCTTAGGTAATAATGTATAAATTCTCTCCAAGTTCATACTACTAAATTCACATCTTCCATACCAAATGTCTTCCCAAATTTTACAAAAATATGCCCTCATGTGTTAAATTTCTCTTCTAGGTTTCCCAGATACATTGTCACTGTTGCAAATCAAATTCCAGTCCCCACTTATATGTAATATTCACTGCTGAAATCTGATTATTTTTTCCTAGAATTTTCTTAAGCTCCATCATAGCAGTTCTAGGTAGAATGTAAATATATGCTAGCATAATCCTCCTTTGTTGCTAGCAGCCCCTTACTACTACAAATTTACCATTATTGTTTTTTCTTCTATGACTATTGGAGCTCCTCTCCCCTTTCCATTGTCCCATATAAATCATCGTGAAATCCTTTCTTTATCAAATTCACATACACAGTTCTTTCCAAATGTGTCTCTCCTGTAGCATAGCTATTTGCACTCTACATTTTATATTATAGTTCACTACTGTTTCTTTTTTGTATATATCTTTGAGACCATTCGCATTGATGCATTGAAAGGTAATGTGGAAAGTGTTACCATTAGTTTTATTCCCATCCGTTATGTAGAACAGCTTTTTTCTAATGTCTAGATTCAGCTTTTGAGTTACATACATAAACTAATGTTTGGCAGGTTGATTTTTATACAGAAGTTATCTTTCCATATCCATTTGAACCTATATCACATCTTACAAGACTTTTTGTTGTAATAAAACCCCTCAGAACATCCCCATAACCTGTTCAACTCAATAAAACACACAGGATTTTGTGCTTTCTCAAATAATTAAGTTTAACCATCCTAACAGGAACAATTATCCCAGACTGACAGTTGCACTCACAGGGCTGTAATTGACCTATAATTAATGTTAGTTATGTTCAGATTCATTGTACAGCCTGTGCTTCTGCTTGCACTAAGTTGTCTGTTTTAGTGTTATCTTTATTCCTCTCCTGGATGTAGAAAACAAATTGAATGCTTTCAGATAACATATTTTTTTTAGCCATTGAAAGAAAAATGAATTCTGTTTTTATCGCCCTCTTATCAGCTTGTCTTCATAGAAACATGAAAAACAGATACACAGTTGACTTTACTTACAGGCTTCTCATGTTGCACTGTGAACATTTATTTGGTAAAGGAAAACTTTTCATTACATTCAGTTTTCTCTTATTTAGTTGCTTTTACTTAAAACTTGTTAGGTCAAGCCAAGGGCCTTAATCCAGTCATTCCCTTGTGCAAAAGTAAGAAAATGTTTTTCAGTTTTACTTAATATTATGATCTGTATACTTTTACAACCCGCCCCTCACCTCAACAACTCAAGATTACAGCCTAGTATCTTTTGTTCATGTTTTCTTCTCTTTTTACTTTGCATTACATACATTTCTTAAATCTAAACAGGAAGAAAGACTAGAAGAAAGGGCACCTGTTTACTTTAGTATCCCATTAACACACAAAAATAACTGAAAATGCTTTACTATATAACATGCAGCATATGTCTTGTTTAACAGAAATGTTTACTTAGTTGTTTCCTTCCTATTCCTCTCTTGTTAATGCTCTTCCAAACATTAATGAAATGAAGTGGAACATATACTTTTAAACTTATAGAAGACTGCAGAGTCAAAAAAGTCCAATATTTCCAATTTTTCTTGTTCAGCCATATTTCACAAATGTGATTGATACTCAGTAATTCCACATTTATTCATTAAATTCTGAGTTGCTGGTTTTCTTCCTGTTTATTTCCAGCTCTCAGTTCCAGTCTCTGGTTCACTTCCAACATACTCCTAGTTCTTCTAATCAACTGCCATGTTTTTCTTTGTCTCTCAAGCATTTCTTTTGGAACATTGGAAAAGGATTCACTGGCAAAGTCTTTGTATGAGCTTTATTATCAGAAAAAATAAGAAGCAGAGTTCCTTCTGTTTGATAGCTCACTTTTTGTTGGACAAACTTTTGTGTTTCCTCCTTAATGTGTTCTGTATCAAAAAATGACACTGAGCCTCTAAGGTAAATATTCTTAAAAAGCTGGGCACAGTAGCTTGAATCTCACATCTGATTGTCTGCATTCCCTAATTGCTGCAATAAATTTACACCTCTTCTGCCTGATGTATAGTGAGTAGTAATTTTCCACAAACACTGTACTGTCTCCAACTTCTGCTACACGTTTATGAGCATCAACTCTTTCTGCTGCCTGGATTGCATTTTTACTATTCAAGGTCTTGGCTGCTTTCTCATGGCGAGTTTTGTATCATACACATGACATACCCTTTCAATTAATAATACCTGCTGTGGAATACCAGTCCAGTTGCTTTTGTGCTTTCATAAAATTTATACTGTCTGTACCTACCAGTTTCTCTGGTACAACAGAAAATCTCAGGTTGTCCCTACATGTTCTGGCCTCTTAATTCTACCAGTTTTTGAAGTATTGGTTCTTGATCAGTATCGTACTTGACTAGCCTTTGCTTCATTTTGACCTCTGATTTTTGCAGTTTTATCAGCTCATCTGAATATCTGTATAAGGCTTCTTCCATTTTTTCCCACCTTTTCGTATTTGAGTTGATATACTCCTTCACTGTTTTATTTATTTTAATCAGCACATTTGACTTTTTCCTCCAGATTACTGGAAGTCATGTCTTAACATTAAAGCTGGAGCTTGAACTGCTTTTTGCTGAAGCATTGCAGGATTCTTCCCAGACCATGTTTTCTCCTCATCTTTTGTGGTTGGTTTTCTTTCAGGTTCTCTAAGTTTCTTCTTTGCTGACATCCACGCAATGCGTGTACTAGCCAGTAACTGAAATTTATCCAAAAGACAAATTCCCTAGCCCTGTTTCCTGAATTTTCGTTTTCACACTGGGAGAGCTGAAATTATGCTGTTGCTCAGTGTGCAGCCTCTTGGAAATCAAGTTTCTGTGCCTTGGGATTATACATTCAGTTTACTGCGTTGCCTTTTACTCTTTCAACTGTTCTGAGAATGTTCACAAAGTGTATAGCCCATGTCATAGATTTCTGCAGGCTCCAAGGTGTGTGGGTGTGTGTGTGTGTGTGTGTGTGTGTGTGTGTGTGTGTGTGTGTGTGTGTGTGTATATATATAATATATACATACGTACATACATACACTTATCTGGATGATTTTCTTATTCAAGCCACTTCCCTTCACAAAATTCTTCAAGACTTACAGTTCACTTTAGTCTGTTTCAAATCCTAGGTTTTATAAGTTCAAGCTTATTTCCCCATTCTCTGGTGCTCCTAGTTTTCCATCTCAACACATCCCTCAAATTAGCCTTTCTCCCATTACACAAGATTCATTTCTTAACAGATTACATTCTGTACTTGACAAACTTTTCTTTGACTTCAGCGGGAGAGATTGAGAGCTCTGGGATACATGGCATCCACCATACAGATTATTCCATTTTTCAGACAGTACATGAAGAAAATTCAGTGGTATCTAAAATCTATCTGGGTTCAACACTGTCATTTGTCATTCCCGATTCCTGTTTTGGCCTCTGTGATGAAAGAACTACATTGGTAGATCTTTCAGAACAGGAAAATCCCAAGTGTTCCCATAACCATTCCTCCTCATTTGCAGAATATCTTCACATATACATCAAACAGGGCCTGGTTTCAAGGTACAGGGACTTTGAACAAAAGAGAGAGAAGAGAGCATGTAAACATAAAAATGTTGATCCTTGGTGTTGTCTCTTCACCACCTATGGTCCCCAGCAACACTTCAGGTTCTAATGGACAATACGACTGCCATATGGTACATTAACGATCAAAGAAAAGGACACAAAAATCTTACCACTTGGGGAGACTATAGTAATGATGGTTTGACATTGCTATTCATCACAGTCTTTTTCTGCAGTCAGTATACATTCCGTCAGAACTGAATGGCTTGGTAGATTTCTTAGCAGATCAAAGGCAGAGCCTTATGAGCAGATGTTGAACAGATGGATCTTCCTACAAATTGTCTACTAGTTGGGAACCTCAGGGGTAGCTCTCTTTGCCCTCCAGTCTGAACCATCAACTCAAAATGTCCAGGATCCTCTAATAAGGAAGCTTGAACAACATACGCTTTCTCATTTCCATGGAAAGAGAAATTTATGTATGCTTTCCCCATTTCTTCTCATTCAAAAGATTCTCCTGAAGATTTAATACAATCCCACAATTATTCTGGTGACCCTCCCCTATGCTTTTGGCCCAGACCATATTGGTTCTCCCGTCTTTTCCACTTAGCCAAGGGCAGTCACCAAACATTACCCCACAGGATGAACTCACTCACTCCACATAAGGCTGTCTAATTTATCGAAACCTGAAGACCATTCGTGTCACAGTATGGATGATAAGCCTAATTCCTTTTAGACATCTTTATTCAGAGGCCATGCTACAGTTGGCAAATTAGACTACAAAACCTGCAACCAGAAAAACATATTTCAAATGGAAAATATTTTCTATTTGGTGCCAGAAACGATGACTGGATCCCTATCATCTAGCAGACACTCCAAGGCCATTTGAGTTATAGTCATGGCTTTATCCCTGTAATCATCAGACTGTCTTAATTCAGTAGTCTTATTGATAAAATAATAACTTATCTTTTGATATATAGACCATCATGCTTTCCAACTGTTGGCTAAAACAACTGTTTAGTTTTTGTCGACAGCTTGAGTTTTCTGTCCCACAGGTATTGATGCAAGTTTTACACCAAAACATTAAAGCTAGAGTTTTCTGTTTTTTTCTTATGCAGGAGAAACAGTTTAATATGCATAAGTAATAAAGCACTCCTCTCCTGTAGATATAATTTGCTGAATTTCAGCTCTAGTACTAAATGCAAGAGCATCACATGCTAATGTTGGAGTAGACTTTGGTTAAGGCTGTCCTTGGGTGAAATCAAGCCCCTAGATGAGGAGCACCATGGTGCCCCCCAGTGTCCCCATCCTTTAGTGCCTCCACCCCCGGGTTCCCCTCACCTCAGCCTCCAGATTACTTTTGTGTACATTGTCTCACATTTTGTCTTAGTCTTCAGCATTTTCCCTGCATCTTCTAAATACACTGTTACTGGGACAGACAGCAGCATAATAACTAATGGAGGGAGTAAGTGATTTAAACTGGGGGCTGCTAGGTACCCAGATGCCAAAGGTGGTGTAGACATTGAGGTGCACTTTAGAGGTTTTTTTTCAACCCTTGGTGCTAACATTGACTTGAACAGAAGTCATGAATAAGGAAGAAGATTAATTTGTACCTTTCAGCTTTGTTTTTTTCCTAAGAACTTTCAGTGCATCATAACTGGCCAAGAGTGGTACTGTAAGAACTGTGGAATAATTCATCAGATTAAGTCATGGGTGATGGAAGGCTGCTAGGTCCCAATAAGCCATGAAGTTATAGAAGCTTCTATGTACATTTTAGAGCTATTTTCTAACATTTTGATCTAATGACTGCCTGAGCAAAAGACATGAGCAATGAAGAGATCAGTCTCTATTTTTCCTTCTTTTGATGAAAAAATAAGCTAACAAAGTAGCAAGTTTTGGGTAGTTGCTAGGGTTGTATTGAAGGCTGCCATTGAGTAGCCTAGCCAAATTCCCATTTACCCCTAAGCAATGTCTGGTGAAGTGATTTGTTCAAAGTCTTATAACAGGTAAATGAGGGCTGTTTGATTCAAACCTTTTACAGGTCTATATTATATAGTCAAAGCTTCAAAATTTTGAACCTCGTGTTCAACAACATATGAGCGAAACGTGCAACCTCGAATATATAATAAAAAAGTAAAAAAAAAACATACCTTAATGCTCTGAGCAGGGGGGCAAGCCCCCCTGCTCCCCCACACCTCCCTACTTAAATATACCAACTCCGAGACTGCACTTCAGTGCAGAAAATGGAAATTCTCCTATTCTGCGTGTATGGAGCTGTTACCTTTCACCTTCAAACTTTTCAAAGTTTGATCATATGGTGTCAACTATATGACATTCGAACTTTGAAACATTCGGCAATTTAATAGGGACCCCTTTTTACTGCATAGCCCTGACCCTCTGTGCCAACTGCCAGAAACATCTCTGGTCACAATAAATTGAGAAGAGAAATGCTTGTAAGTATACAGAAATCATGTCTGTGAAGAATGTCTAACTCCTTGCCCCCCCAAAAAAAAGACTGGAATGAATGCAGAAATGGCCACAATCCTATTTCAGGTTACTGCTGTCAGACATATATACACCATGTCTCCTCAGACCTACCCCCTAAAACAACTACCTACTGTGTAGCCCTTTCATACCAAAATGGGATGTAACTAAAAGAAAAAATAGCACATAGTAACATATTTCAAGCTGCTGGTGTTTTTCTCAGACATGTATAACAACCTTAACCCCATCCCCCAAAATAATCACCTGTGTATGTGACTAATGCATAACCAGGATCCCATTTCAGTGTGGGTCCCTTTGGTCCTTTCTTACTTTTTTTTTTTTTTTTAATTTCTTTGTCTTTTGGGTTTCTAATACCGTGACTGGAATGGGCCCCATTCCTATGTCAAAGTATGATTAAAGTTAATGAAATTAGTATTGTTTCACACTCTGATGTCAGCCAGTAGTGCTCTTTGCAGCATCTGCAATGTGCCCAGTAGTGACTCCTCCTGCAGTTTTTATGGAGTTGCATGGACTGGTAGTATATCTAAATATAATTGCACACTCTTTTTTTATAAGACTCGTTACTCCTACTACTGTTGGAACTCTTTGGGTATATTTCTTCCACACTGCTGTCGTTTCTGCCTGTAAATCCTGATATTTTATGACTTTGTGTCTCTCAGTATGGAAGACACTGTAGTCACCAGATGTGGCGATTTCAATGATCAATGCTACTTTTGTCTTCTTTTCTTGAACCACTATATCCAGTTTTCTAGCATCTATCTTTTGAACTGTTGGTAACGGATGATCCCATGTAATGTAGACTTCTTCATTTTCTGTGATGCTTTGTGGCTCATGTTTCCAATATTTTTCAGCCACATTCAGTACCATAATGTTTACACGGTCTCCATTGCAACAGTCTTGCCACATTATTATGCTTTTCAGTATACAGTCCTTCTGCCTTTAGTATGTCACAACAAGGTGTGCAACTGTTTCCAATTTGGTTGCACAAAACCTACATTTGTCTTTCTCTCCAACATGTTCAATGGACGTTGCAAACCAACGTGTACGCAGCCCATTATCTTGGGCCACCAATATTAACTTTTCATCTCTTGGTTTGAATTCACCTCTCCTAAACCTCTCCTGCGTTCGTTCCTGATCAACATCAGTTTCTTCCAGAAGTGTTGTATACTTACAACTCTGTTTATACTTTTTCCACATTTCTTGCATTCTCATCTGGTCCTTCACCGTATATTTTTTATTTTGTTTTTTGGCACATTCACAGTTGCTGCCTGATTTTTATCCACTTCTGGTTGGATTTCCATTCCTGCTTAACGCCGATATGCTTCTGCTAGATTAAGCAGAGAAGTCATCTTAGATGTATTATCCTTATGTTTCAAAACATTCACTATGTTTAGGTCTTGTGAGGTCAGCAGATATGTGTGGAATCCCACAGTTTCAGATTTATACATGTAATCAATGTCAAGGAGGCCCATCCCTCCTTTGGAACGGGCAATATATAATCTTGGTATGTACTGATTTTTATAAGTCATTTGGTGAGCATGAAGCATCCTTCTTGTTTCTTATCTAATCTATCCAACACGTTTTGGGGCCAGTCAATCACTCCAAAACTGTAAGTTAGGACAGGAAGAGCAAATTGGTTTATGGCTTAGAATTTGTTCCTAGATGTCAGTACTGGTTTCAGGATTAATTTAAGTCTTCCGAAGTATTCCTTACTAAGTTTTATTCTCATTTGTTCATGTTTTATTGCTGATCCTTTATCAGTTCCTAAATATTTATACGCTTCTCAAGTTCTTTTATATTACATTCATGTCCGAAACTGATGGTGTTGCAGTTTTCCTGCTTTAAAGGTTGCTTTTGCACATTGATCAAGACCAAATGACATTCTTTTATCATCTTAAAAAGTTTTGACCACTTGGAGTTGTGCTTTCAGTTCCTCATCTGATGAGCTATACAGTTTTAAATCATCAACAAAGAGAAGATGGGAAGTCATTGCACTTTGTTGTTTTCTAGGAGCCAAATTATAGCTATGGTCTAAGCTGTTAAGTGGACAGCTTAATGGGTTAAGGGCAAGGTAGAATAGCAGCGGTGACAGAGTCACCCTGGAATATCTCCCTTTGAATTTTTATCCCTGGGATAATAATTTGTCCTTTACCATGGCTTAATTGCAAAGAGGTCTGCCACTGTTTCATGGTCACTGTAATGCAGTCAATCAATGTAGGGTGTATCTTATACATTTTAAGCACTCTCTTTTATCCATGAATGTGGGATACTGTCAGGTGCTTTTTTGGAGTCAATCCATGCCATACTTAGATTCTTCCCCTTTTTACAGTTGTCCACTATGACTTTATTTAACAACACATGATCCTTTGTCCCATATAACTTTCTTTTATTGCCCTTCTGTTTTACTGCCATAATTGAGTTTTCTTCTAAATGACTATAAACTCTGTCAGCATCAATTCCCATGTATAGTTTATAGGTCGTTGAAAGGCAAGTTATTGGCCTGTAATTTTTAAGGTAGCTTGCAGGTTCACTAAAGTAGCTGCATAGTTTTTCTTGTTAACCAGGTTGGTGTCTGTTCAGGGTGCACATATAAATAGTTCTTAGTCTTGGCTAAATATTTGTGCAAAGATATTAATCCTTTTGGCCAAAAGTTAGGTACTGCATCTGGGCCTGGGGTTTTCCAATTAGAGGCTTTTTTTAACTTTGTTTCAATCTCTCTGGCTGTCACTTCATCCCATTTTATATCCTGTACCTTTAAACCTCTTATTCTTTCTTTATCTTCTTCTCTCCGTTTAGCATCTTTATAAGTTTTTCCGCCTGTACTGAAATTTTTAGTTTATTTGCAATACTGCATAATAGATCCTGGTCTGTTCTAATACTGCACGTTGCTTTTTTCACATCTCTCTTTTAGTATTTTTGTTGATCTGTTCCTTCTTCTATAGTCTTCTAACTGTGACTCTTCTTGTCTTAACTGGTTTATAGTTTTCTCTATTCGATACTTCCATGATGGTATTCGATTTCCCTCTTCCTTCCTTTCCCTCACTACCCTGTGTTCTTGTGGTAGAACGTCATCAGTTATTAATTTAGCTGCACAGTAATATATCCTGTTTACTTCTGTTATATCGCATGGATCTCTATGAGCAGTCCTAATTACTCTGTTCATTTGTTTTATCAGACTTCTGACTTTTTGGGTTTTATTAACCTTCTGCAGTCTGTTTCTTTCGTTGATCTTGATATATCTATGTCTACTAAATCAAGCAACTCTTCACTCATTTTCTTCCAAACTGAGGGCACATCCCTTGTTTTCCTATTCCTGCGGGCATTCTATAAAAGGTTCTATAGCATCTTCCTATGGCATATTCTCTTCAATTGTATCCTGTTCCATCCGTTGCTCTGTCATATGGGAACTCACTGGCCTATCACTCCTCAACATCGACTGCATCAGTTTCCTGTTCCTTCCCTTGCTGTCTAGCTTCAAGTGAACGTTTATACTATTTTCCTGTGGAAGGCTGCAAATTATCTTCATATGGCACCTGACAAATTGCTTCCTGTTCCACTGGTTTCCCTTAATTTGGATATCCATTACTCCATCCTGTTGTGGTGCTTTCTGAATTAAATTTTCTACACTGAATCCTTCACTTTGCAGGTACCCCATAACCTCAGTTTTTATTATTTTTTTTAACTTCTCCATTACTAATTTCCTTTTCTACTTTTCCTCTTTGTCTTATTTTTTGTATTGTAAAGTTTTCCATGTCCGGATTCCTTTGCCTGTGTTTCTCTTCAAATATCTTTGGTGCTGCTCTTTTTGTATTGGTTAGTTTTGCTTTCTCCTTTGCATAAATATTACACCACTTTAAATCTATCTTTCTTTCTCATGTCCATATTTCTTCTTCAGATGTTTCCTTATCTTCCTGTTTCTCCCTCCTTTGGGGACTCGCTTCATCCTGCTGTGATATAACTTGTGTTTAGACCTTCTACACAAAATCGTTCAGGTCGAAGGTGCTCCATAACTTCAACTTCTATTTCTTTTTTTTTTTTTACTTCTACTTTACTAATCATCTTTTCTACATTCCGTCTTTGTGATACTGTTTTTTTTATTGTGAAATTTTCCATATCCGGATGCCTTTGCCAGAATTTCTTTTTGAATATCTTTGGGGCTGCCTTCTTTACAATGATTAATTTCGCTTTCTCCTTTGCATAAATATTGCACCATTTCAAATCTCTCTCTTTCCCATATCCATATTTCTTTTTTATACTTTTCAAATATCTCAAGGTTTTTGTTTATAATTTTGCACTTCCTCAGATGCTTCTTTTTCCAAACAGATCAAGGTTTCTTTATCTATATACCATTTTTCGCAATTCTGTTCTATTAATGAAGCTTTTGACAGTTTTTCATGTGGAACTATTTTTCTTTCCTCTAATTTCTCTCTTAATCATTTTGTATATATTGTGTCTGGAAATTTTGGGCTTTTTGCATAATAGTAACAATGCATAATTTCTTTCTTATCCTCAATAGTCCACATTATCTTTATGGCTCTTCTTTGACCTATCAGTTTTTGTGATTTTTGTGGACTACTGCTTCCTTCTACAGCAGGAGGGCCATCCTGCTGCTGGGCCTGGCCCAGACCTCCCAACCGTTCCGAATTACTCGGGTTTTACCGAGTTTTGGGGGTGCCAGCCCGGGGCGGGCAGTGGCACCCTCCTCGATTTTTTTTTTTTTTTTTTACATTATTTTTTAAATTTTCATCACTGCGCCGACGCCGCCTCCAGCTCCACCAGGCTACCCAGCCAGTCGGAATTGCTGGAGGCCTCACATCATCATTCTGGCTGCTGAAATAATATTGAAGCTGGATTAATGGCGGTCGGGGGCAGCAAGTCAGCATGCAACAGCAACGACGATCAAAGAAAGCTGAGCAGCAGTCGCCTGAAACAGCTTTTTAGGAATGCCAATGTATTATACCAACCTGGCCTGGCCACATTGTAGTAATGTTTCCATATTTTGAAGATTCTACAATGTCTTTTCCAGTCCTGGCACCAGTGTGCCTACCAGGATTGGGCACTTTTTTAACGTGGGTCTTGTCCACCCAGCTATCTTTTTTTAGTTTTTGACCTACTTCTGTCCATGATATATGCTATATAAATACAGTCTGTATATCAGTGTCGCCTTGATGAGATTTTGAGAAAACAGGGTCCACCTCGTGAAGGTACTCACCAAGACTTGAGGATGAATTCAGTTTTAGCACTACTACTCTGCTTTGCTTGCTGACCTTTCATCTCTCCATTCCTTGCTTACTTGTGTGAAGTGCTGCATGCTGGCTTAGCATTTCTTCTGTTAAGATTCACTTATTAACCATCTCTGCTTGTCTGCCCTTCAGCCCTCCTTTAGCTTCTCATTTACAGGTCAAACTATTTCTTAAAAGTGTCCTTCGTACCAGACTTCCAAGAAAATCTATTCCTTCTTTTTGGGACCTTAATTTTGTCCTTAAACTGGCTAAGGTTTTTTTTTTTATCCCGTATCTTCCTTCCAACATTGTACCTGGAACACTGTTTTATTGGTTGATGTTACTTTGGTCAAGAGAGTTTCTGAGCTTCAGTATCTGATGGCTGTTTCTCCGTTTTTGATTTTTCTTAGGGACAGTTTGAATCTGCACACTAATTCTTTGTTTATGCCAAGGTGGTCAGTGAGTTGTCAATCAGTTTGTACAGCTTCCTTCTTTTCCTTCTCCACAATCTGCTAGTCAGAAAGTTCTTCACAGCTTGGATCTTCATAGACAGCTCAGGTATTATTTAAACAAGAGTAAGGCTGTCTCTAAACCTGATCAGATTTTGTTTCCTTTCATACCAGGGCATTGGGTTTGGCTTTTCTAAGCAAACCATCTCCTCTTGGATGTCTAAGACCATTTCTTTTTGTTATTCCTTTCTTGGCAAACAACATTCTGCTTCAGTTGGGGCTTATTGTACTAGAGTAGTGTCCTCTTCTGGGACTTTCTTCAAAGGTTTGGATATTTGGTCCATCCTTAAAGCTACAACTTGGTCTTCTGTCCACACTTTCACTAAACATTGCAAGTTGGATGTCATTTTGATAACCGGCAAGTTTTGCCAGAGCTAATCTTCATGGATTTGTGCAGAGCTCCTCTCTGCCTTCTTCCTCCCCATCCTTTTCAGTAGCTTTGGTACTCTCCCAGAGGATATGAATACTGCAACAGTGATATGGATGGACATAGTACAGTTATGTAAAATGTCACCACAACAGTAGATGTCCTTTTTTCACTGTCGCAGTGTTCAGTCCCTCCCTCCTGCCCCTTTGTCTCTTGACTCTCTTTTCCCCTCTGGATGTGCATGTTCTACTGGGGTGTCTGTTGTTTTTCTGGGGCACCTTAATTTTGATTTTTTTTAGCATTTGTATGCCACCTTTATGCCCTACACTTGCATGGGGATTAATACATCTGCCACACAATGCTGGAATGATATGAAAGCTTTGGTATAAAGGCTAGATGTTGGGCTGTCTATGGCAGGACATCCCATAGATTATGAATACTGCAGCAGTGAAAAGAAGGGCATCAGCTGTCATGGCAAGATTTTACACAACTGTACTATCTATCCTGCAATGAATTATGAACTGCAGCTTGGCTACTCAGTCCTCCTCCCACAGTCTCTAGAAAACTTTGGGAATATTTCCATAGGAAATTAATACTGAAACAGTGATCAGGGAATGAAATAGTACAGTTGTTTAAGAATTTACCATAACAGTAGATTTCTGATTGGATAACCATTGCAATTGTAACAGCCACTCTCCTTTCTCCTGGCAGAGATGGACATTACATCCTTTCCCATCTCATAGTTATGACGTATTTCCTTTCTTCACCTTCTTTTTTGCCTTACTTCTTTGCTCATCTGGGACAAGAAATTCCTGAGGTTTTTCATGCCCTTGTCCCTTAAGTACCGCATTGCGTTCTCAGTCTTTGGACTTAAGATCTAATGTACGGCATGAAAGGAAGGTGCCCAGGCTATGATATGCTGGCCAAAAGTATGGGATCATTAGCAGGATATTTTCCCATAGGTAATTAATACTGCAACGATGATCCAATTGCACATCTGCTGCCTGTTACTCTTAAGTTATTATATGACTGTACTTTCCTGGGGTTGAATTCTATATTCTCTACTCTGTCAGCTGTGTTATTTAATAGGTTTAAATTGTCTGTCCTTTACTTTTCATTGTATACATATTTTAAACTCTGCTTAACTTACTGCTCCCAAATATTTACAAATCTCAACTCCTCCCTACTTACCAAATTAGAATCAACCTATCACAAAATAGCTAGATTTGCAGCTCAACAAACATAAATCTCACCACTGCATCTCCCTAAAATACCTGAACTGGCTTATACTACCTCAGTTGTTCCTACAATCTCAACTACAAATGATGCACTCCATTCTATATTAGCCTGGCTTTTGTCCTAGTTTCCCCCTCCATAATTCTTCGAAGTGCAACACAAGACCTATTAAATATCTACAAACCCAAGTCCAACACAGGATGCAACTTATACAGCTATCACCCCTCTACTCCACTGGAACAAACTCCCACTAGAAATTAGGAACCTGACTCATCCCAAACAACTTAAGTTAGCCACGAAAGACTACTATAAAAATCACTGGGCCTGCCATTGTACACACCCTCCCTGATCACTACCCACCTCTATAGTACTGTCTAACTCACTCTCAATATTTAGCTTGAATAACATACATCCTACACTGTTTTGTAACCATGTAATCTTTAGCTTTACTCTGCTCACTAAACAGCAACTAGCAAACTTTCTAATTACTTTCCTAAGCTTTTAATATACTCTGTTTACTGAACCTTATATCAGCAGATTTACTTAACTTTAACATATTATTTGCTATACTTTTATTGTTATGATCCTTTTGTTTATAGTATCATTGAAATTGCTACAAATTTTAAATTGTTATAAACTGTATACAACTTGAAACTGCTTAATACTACAAATTCTATGTAAATTGCTTTGTACATGTTTATCAAGCTTTTCTCCCCGGGCCTCCACTGAAAAAGGGCTTGTGCTCAGTTGGACACTCCCGGTCAACAAATGTAAAATAAATAAGTAATAAAATTTGTTTGAATTGCAGTATCACTTATTTGCTGTTGACATACAGCTCTGCCTCCCATTTCTTCAGGAGTCTGTCAGTCACTGGCAAACTTACAGAAAGATTTGGAATGCATTTAAGATTGCATTATTGACAATCAGTTAAACTTTATTTATCCCAGACAGTAATCTATGTTGTAAGTTTTGTCTCCCAGTGTCTACCTTTGTGGGGGGAGACTATAATGTATGTGTAAAATGTGTAACTTGATATTGTTATTAGTGACAGGCTTACATGGAAAAACAAGATTTCATCAGTCATTAGGTCCTCTTGCTACCATCTCAGGAGTATCGCCCTCATTAGACTTCTGCATATCTCGCTGCAGGGGTGCTTACCCTTGTTTCCTCCCTCTTGGACTGTTGCAATGCTCTGTACCTGGGGTTTCTAGATAATGAAGATGATGGCCTACTCCAAGCTTGGCTGATTACCAACATATGACACTGTTTCTGTGTGAGCTTCAGTGGTTTCTCATCAGGCAGTGTATCATCTGCAAAGTCTTTATCACTGTGTATCTGGCCTACATTGCCTGTGTTTTCCCTGTCTTCAAAATCTGCTGGTCTGGTATTATCTTTTTGATGTTTGTCCTTCCAGGGGCTGCTGGTTGTTCTGGGGGAATGGATGAACTATTCAGGCATTCATGTTTTCACTTATTGGGGACCACACCTCTACTACTTACTGTCTGAATGGCTAAAATAGTCCTCAACACTATCTGGCTTTAAACACTCTCTAAAGGCATACTTTTTGAGCTGGTACCAGATTAACAATAATTTTAAGATATCACTAAGTGCTTTTCTTATGTTTGTTTCATTAAATACATTTTATTGTTTTAGTCATTGTTGGTATCCGTGCTTTTATATACTCTCAAGACATGCAGGTAGGTGCGAGAGTGAATGGGCATGCCTTCGTTGAAGGTTGAGCGTCGGTCTGGCAACTCAGCACCGTAAAATCCACTGCCAATCATGAGCGGACCAGAGGTCCACTGTGGCAACCCCTAACCGGGAAAAGCCGAAAGTCTTTTTTATTTCATGTAATATAGCATTTTTTTGTAACCTTTCTGGTACTTATTGTTGTACAGTGCTTATCTATGAGCACATAGATAACCACGACGATAAACTTTTCTCTAGTTGTGTGACCATGGAGTTAGTGCATTTAAATAACAGAACATGCATTGGGTTGCACAAGGGCTTACTCCTCAGGACTGAGTTTTGATTTCTGATATTTGATTCATCCATCTGCAAGGTCAGAAAACTATGAGAAAAGGATTTTTTTTCTTTTGGGCTTTCAAAAATAACATTTTCTTTCCTCCAAAGTCATTAGACCTTGTAGTTAGTGTATGTAAATAGCCAAATTTTGAGGGCACAAGGTTTGCCCTTTTGCAAACCATTTCCATGTAACATTTTGTTCAGTATGCTTACTTGCTTGGTATGGTACGTCCTAGGTCCTGCTGGAGAAGTTGCCGCTTTGCCAAGAAGAGCAGTTTTGTGAAAATAAAAACACTACTTCAGTAGTGATAAGTCTATAAGAAATGGTTTCAGAAAAAAAACTTTATCAGTTGGTTTCTGAAATTAAATGTACAATTTTAAATGCAGCCTTGAGCAATATCCTGTATGGCAGTTTAATTTTTAGATGTTCATCATTTGATTACTCCTGCTGTTCTCTTAGCTATGTAGGTTATATTCTGCGTAGGGTATAACAGCCAGACAGCTTCCAGAGCTTAAGGTTACCTTCCCAATTTCCAAATCGTTAACAGCTTGAACAGAGCTAAAGAAAATGAAATGGTCTGGGTGCCACGCCATGTACAATTTTCCTGCTGACAGAGTGCTCCTCTCGCAGATGTTTGAGGATCAGTGGTTGGTTGCAGTTTCTCCATTGCTGAGCAGGAAAGTTCCCTTTGGGAAAAAAAATCTTCAACCTTAATTTTTTTTTTTTTTAATCGGGAACATAACTTTTTTTCTTTAAAGTTATTTTCAGATAGGAAAAAGTGTTTTATTGTACTGTCATGTGACTCTAACTTTTTAAAGTGAAGTGCAACTTTTTACTTTTGTGAAAAATAGTTGTTAAAACTATATTTTTCTGCTTAAAGCTTTTATAAAAAACCTTTTAGGTGCTGGGATAAGTGACTGTGGTGCTTTTCACACTGTTTTTTGCAGGAAATATATATATATTTTTTTATTACTTACCAATTTCACCTGGTATTGATGTCAGTCTCTCCCAGGCTTCAGGCTTTATTTTTGTCTTCAACATTTAACAACTTTCTAGTCTCTCAGTTCTTACTTCTTCCAGGCACAATAACATGAAAGTTTCCAGACAATCATTTCCCCCCTTCAGTAGGCTACAGATTTTCTCAGCTGCAAATGGGTGACTCTGCTGTGGCCATTTATCTTCTACCGTTGCTTTGTCTGATATAGTCCCTACAGCCACCGTGGACCATGGGTTACTTTTTTCCTCTACAGCTACTGGAGTGCCCTTGGCAGGCAAGAGAAAACTACTCTGCTTGGTTTCAGCAGAAAGTTCACGGAATTCCTCTTTGCTGATCTAGGATGCTTGCCTCCTGGGATGATATGTCTGGCAAGAGTCAGTCTGCTTCTTTGTAAATTCCCAAGAAGCAGCAGCAGAAGGTTAAACATTTGTATTCCACTATCTCTGTTAGTTTAGACAATGATTTATTTAGCTTTTCTTAAGGCATATGTAAGGCTGTTGGCCCTTCTAAATCTTGTGTTACTGGTAAGAGGAGAGGGAATGCTTCACTTTCTAAAGATTCCCAGTCTGTGAGCAGGAAAATTAATTTGAGTGGAACTTCTGCTTTCTGTCCTCATATGACTGATTTTGACTCTGAGTAAAGTGTTTCTTCTGGTACTGCCATAGAAAAAAAGGTATTTTTCTGAAACCTTATCTATGCCAATCCAGTTGTTTCAGTAGGAACATACTTGTTATCCAGCTGTCCTTGGAAAAAAAATATTATGATTAATTTCTTGAACCCATTCCTGTTCCTCATGTTCTTCCAGCATTGGGGGATGTTTTTATTACAACCAACAACTGCTAACAAAATAGATTGTGTAAAGTTCCTCAGTCATACACATTTTTATTTTCTAGTTCCCAGATCTGACCCTGCAGTGATTTATTTGGTAAATCCTGCTACAGCTAAACAGCTCATAGATGCTAATCCTCCCTTCTGAAAAGGATGGGAAATTCTTTGATAGATTTGGGGAAAAGTGTATTCATCTGCAACACTCTTAGAATTCTTAGATGACAAGCTTGTATATTAACGTTTATGCTTGCATCATTTGAGAATATTAGGAACATTATAGCCGCCTTTCCTCTTTTGAGGGGAAATATGCTATGAATACTCATCGCTTTTGTATCTTAAGTGACTAAACACTCCATGAAGTGTGCTTATGATTCAGCTGATGTCACTTACAGAGCAGCTGTTACTGGAACTGTAATTAGAAGGTTTGCTTGCTTAAATAAGTAAAATCTACTTGAGGGTAGTAAACCCTAAATTTAAAATTTTGCATTAGATAATAGGTTGCTTTTGGACTATCTGCTGCTGAGATCCTGAAAAAGTGTGATGAGAGAGGGAAAAATGGTTCATGGAGTTATTCAGGATTTTTTCAACTTTCCTGGTCTAAGTCTGTTTAAGTTTTTATCCCTGCCTCTAAACAGAGCAAATGTATGGCAAGCAGACAGTCAAAAAAACAATGGCAAGAGGTCTCCAGAAAGAATAGAGGAGCCCCCCTCCCCCAGAAACAAGAACCATCCAACAAGTCTGAATGACTAACTGTAGAATGCTCCCCACCCTTTCCACGCTGGCAAGCCTTTAAATCTTCCCCAAAATCTGGCTATTTCTCTCTTTGGCAGCAGATTATCTCAAATAAATGGGTTCTGAGAGCGATTCACCATGGGTGCAGATGACAGTGGGAATCTATCCCCCATTTTCAGAGGATTCCTCCTCGTGCACCAGGTCAAACTTTTTTTCCCCTCCATCCTTTCACTGACAGGGAAAAGTTTTTCTTCAGTAATGTTTCTGGTATCAAAGAAAGAACCTTCATGGGGAGCAGTCTTAGCTCTTTCCTTTCTAAATCAGTTTGTGAAAGCCCCAAGTTTCAAAATATTATCCCTTCACACCCTTTTAGCTGAGGTGGTGGTGCTGCGGTAGCGTTGTCGCCTCACAAGATATTCTCCTGTTCGATTCTCATCTAGAGCGTCTTCTGTGTGGAGGCATGCACGAATGGGTGTGCCTTCATTGAAGGTTGTGTGTCAGGGCTGGCAATTCGGCATGTAAAAATCAACTGCCAATCATTAGCGGACTGGAGTTCCACTGTGGCGACCCCTAACCCGGGATAAGCTGAAAGACACAACAACCCTTTTAGCTTTGATTCCCCTTTTAAGTTTCTTAGTAGCTAAGTTTAAAGGATGCGTATGGTCACATTCCTATAGCCTCAGATTTCTGTCTGGATTATACTTTCAGTTCTCTTCATTACCCTTTGAGTTATCCACTGCTCCAAGGATATTCACAAAGTGCATAGATGTAGGTTGCAAAGTATTCTTATTTAGATGACTCGCTTATCTTTGTAGAGTAAAGTGTCAGGAATCTCTCGCTTGGGTAAGAGATCTCCTTCAGAGTGGGGTTTCAAGAGAACACCCAAAAGTCTTGTTTGACTCCATCTCGCATGATTGATTTCCTGTGGTGTCTCCTACATACTTCAGTTCAAAGAGCTTTTCATCCAAGGAAAAAGTTGATTTAAATCTAGATCTGTTCTTGTTTTTCCAGTCAGTCCAAAACTTCATCAAGAGAATTTCTCAGGATACTAGGACATATAACACCTATTTTTCTCATGATTCCTCTAGCCAGACTCCACATTAGAAAGATTCAGTAACACTTTGTGGTCCCAACATTAATATCTACTTCATTCCAGATTTCTGTTTTGAAATTTGTAAAAATGGAATTTCTTTGGTGGCACCAGTTTTACCTGTATGCACGTCTCCCATTTTCTCTTCAGTCTTCAGCACAGTCTGTAACTGCAAATGCCTTGGACTTTTTATGGAGAGCAGCGTCCGTGGGAGTAAAAGGGTAGGGTCTTTGGAACAAAAATAACAGACCAAAACATATAAACGTAGAAGAGATGTTGACATTAATAAATGCTCTTTTGATCATCTATGGTTCCCTGGACCATTTCCATCATTTATGGTCTCCTGGACCAGTACAAGTTATTACAGTTAACACCACAGTGCCGTGGTATATAAGCAGATGGCACAAACCAGTTTTTGCTCTCTCTGAAGAATAGCTGTAATAGCCAGGGATGTAGTGTTTTAGCACAGTCCCACTCTACAGGTATCTGGGGGTCTGATGAAGGTGGGGAGATTGCTCTCTACCGAAAGCGCTTACTTTTTAATAAAGTCTTTGTCGTACTTGCATATTTGTGTTCCTGTCTACAGGCTGAGCTCGTTATCACCACTTTTTGTATTTTTACCACTCTACAGGTATCTTCCATTCTGTTAGAGGAAAAAGAAATGATTGCAGGCATGCTGAGCATGACAGACCCTCACAGATGGAAACTGAATCAGAGGTTGTCCAGGAATTGATCCATCTGTGAGGAGCACCTCAGATTTATTCACCTCCAATCACAGCAAACAGCTTAAAAATTCTGGTCCAAGTAACATTGGTGCTCCCTCTTCATAGGAGGTAGGCTAATGGCCCTAGAGTCTTTCAAGCCTAGCCAAGTTCTGCCATTATTTCCATGATCAGCACCTACTGCCTCTGCCCAAGAGGAACAGAGGTGGAACCCCTGTGGTGAAATTATGGTTACCCATCCAGTCCAGATTGCTTTTGAAGAGGGCCAATGAGGTGCTGTGTTTGACATGAAGTAGGAGTCTGTTTCAAAGGCGTGGTAACCTCTCTGAGACAAATGTGTCCCTCCAGCAGGTCCTATTAATGTCACATATCAGGTTAAGGTCTTTAGAGTGAGTAACCCATGCATGTACCATTTGACTTACTGAGATGCAGCATTTCCAGTAAAGCAGGGTCAGAGATTGCCTTGTATGCAAGGCAGAGATTGCCTCTGAGAAGTCTGTATGAAACAGAATAAAGTGACAGTGATTTCAAATGATCCACATAGGACAGATACTGATGACCTAGAATTTTCCATGTGAGGAACCTTCGTGGTCTGTCCAGTTGCTCCAGGTGCATGGAACTGTACACACCAAAAGGGGCATTGTACTCAGTTATTGGCCTGATTAGGGAAGAGTACAGGAAGGTTATAACTTTTCTTTTCTGGAGGCAATGCCCTTATTTATGAGATGAGCAATATAGAATGCCCTTCTTACCACTGTGGAGTCATGGTGGTCAAAGGTGAGGTCTCTGTCAATCTGACTGCCCAAGTCTCTCACCACTGCATGCATACTTAAGGTGTTGCTGTTGATGTGGTATTTATCCAGAACATCGCCCTTATCAAAAGGGATGATACATTTTTTTGCATTGAGTTTAAGGCCATGAGTTTGGCAAAAGTCATTTGTTTGTGTAAGACCCTGTTGTAGGATGTTGACATCAATGGGAGATTCTATGACTGCTCCCAGTTTGCAGTCATCAGCAAACTTTGTCAGCCACAGACCTTTAGATGTTATGTGATCCTATCTCGCCTACATTCTGTACTGATGGGCTCGGAGCCACTCGGCACGCTATGCTATAGAGCGAAGCCTCTTATTGGCTGAGCTATTCTCTATCCCAGGATGCACCACCACTAATCCCCCAGATCTCGTTTGCCGCTTACAAACTAGGACGTGGTCTCAAACTTGGCTGAGCTAAGTGCTGTTTTTTTCTAAAGTTTTCCTGTCAGGAAATTCTCTATTCCTACCCAAAACCTGTTTTAACAGCTATTGTTGTGTACGGCGTGTTTTTTTGGTATAATTTTGTGGTAAATTTGTGTGTTTGTTTAGGGAAAGGTTTCCCGTTTAAGTTAGAGGGGCCTTCCCCTATTCCTTAGCAAGTTTTCTCTTTTTTTAAGGAGGTCAAGTACCTGTTTAAGTTAGAGGGTTCTTGGCCCTCCTTTTTGGTGTTTGTGATATTTGTATTGTACTGGTTAATTTTTGATCTATCGTAAAAAAAAAAAAAAAAAAATATTGTTGTTTAAAATCTTTGTTTTCTGACTAGATAGTGTTTTTTTCCACTGTTATAGTGAGTGTTTTAGAGGCATTATGTCCAAAGAACATAGACCCTCAGGGTTCAAGAAGTGCACGAGGTGCAGTTATAAAATGTCTATAACCGATGATCACTCCTCGTGCGTATATTGTTTAGGCGCCAAGCACCTACAGGAGTCCTGCAGCGTGTGTTACGCCTTTTCCTCTAGGGTCCTCCAAGAGAGGAAGAATAAATTAATCTTGAAAGGGCTGATTAAACCCTCCTTCGAGGAGGCCTTATCTTCCTCATCCTCTCCAACTAAGAAAAAGAAAGCGTCTGCTCCGACTAGCCCGTCGGAACCGACTACTAAGAAATCCAGGCAGGCTTCTCCATCGGCTCCATGGACTTCGGAGCCGAGGGCGGAACGGTCTGCCTCGATGCCCCCAGTCTCGACTCCTCTGGTTTCGGAGCCGATGACTGGGGCTTCGAGAGGCGGGTCACCTTCATCGGCTCCACTGATTTTGGAGCCAATGAGGGTTGCCGGCTCAGACTCTTCCCTTTCAGCGCCGAAGCCCTCCTCGGCACCGAGGGAAATTGTTTTGGGATCTCCCTCGGCACCGATACTGGTTGAATCCATTCAGAGCCGGTCCCCCAGTCCTTTGGAGCCGATGGAGAAGTCAGTTCGGACCCGATCTGTTTCCTCTAGATCTTCCAAGATGTCTGATTCGGACATCGACAGGGTGCTCCTAAGACTGTTTCAGTCTCCTGTATTCCAGAAATTAGTTTCGGCTCCAGCCCATTCGGCTTCGGAGCCGATGGCCCACCCTGTAGTTCTGGTTCCTCCTCCAACAGCCTCGGCACCGTTGGAGCCGGTGCTGGTGGAGCCGATGGAGGTTTTCGGGTCGGCCCCGACCCTTACTCCAACCCGGCTCGAGTCGGCGTACACGGACCTCCTCTGTCGGCCCGGGGACGCCGGACTGATGTTTTCGGTTCCGAGCCTTCCTCTCGGTGCGTCGGCTGTGGGGGTACCGTCTACTGTTGTGGCCATGGGGGTTGGACCTTCCCATGATTCTGGTGGTCCGGCCTTCAGGGCCATGAGGAGTGCGTTAGCCAAATCTTCTTTGGCTACCTCCACGGTCTCACCAGCACCTTCCCTACATACGGAGACTGGGTCTTTGGTAGTCCCCCTGTCCTTAGACAGCGGAGCCCTGGGGCCTGAGGTCACCCCCACTGGGGGTTCACCCCCTCCTGGAGGTCCCTCTGAAGCTTCTTCAGTGGAACCCCCAAGGAAACGATCGTGCAAGAGGAAGCACGTCGACTCCCCCGATGAGTCTCTCACGTCAGACACTGATCTTGATGATGCGGAGGGGTCCCCTAAGTCGTCCTCAGATGATGTCTCCTTTGCAGACATCTTGGAAGCCCTCAAACAACAAGGCGGCTGGCATTCCAAACCCCCTTCTGCTGACGAGTCGGTGTTCCTTAAGGCCTTCGGGGCTCAGCCCTCCGCCTCCTGGGTGTCTCCGCCCTTCGACGAGCTCCTAGATTTGATCTGTCGAAGGGTGGGAACATCCAGACTCTGTGGAACCGGTGCCTGCTCGCCCAAATAAGTTCCTATCAGCACCCCAGAGAAGGAGTTTTTGACAAAGGTGTGGCTGTAGATGCCTTGGTGGTGGCATCTGCTACCCAACAAGATGTAGCAGAGGCTTCGACATCCGTCCATCCTCCTAATAAGGAGTCTAGGAGCATGGATCGATGAAGCGCACCCTCAGTTCAGCGGCCTTTACCTTAAGGTCCCTGAACTATTTAACGACTTCACCAGGTTTCAGAGGGATCTGATCAAGGAGCTTTCAGATACCCTCTTGGGTAACCTACCTGAGCAGCTGGCCCAGACGGTTGGCTCTCAGTTGGCTACGCTGTCATCGATATCAAACTCGTCCATGAGGCTCATTTCATATGCGGCCGAGGGGGCGAGTAGAGCGGCAGGTACGGGTATTGCTCTACGGAGGCAAGCCTGGCTCCGTCTGTGTCATTTTGCGGAAGCCTTTAAGTCTTCCTTTGCCGACGCTCCCTTTGATGGGTCCTCTTTGTTTGGACCCAAGGTAAAGGACACATTGACCCGCTGCGAGCAAGAAGGTAAGACTTTGACTGCCGTAGGGGCACGATTTTCCACTCCCTTTCGGCCTTATCCCAAGGCTAAAAGAGGAGGGAAAATGTGGTTCCGTAGATCCCAGAAGTCTTATCCCTCACAGCAGGATGATCCCCCTTCTAGAGGCAGAGGAGGAAATTTTTCTGGAAGACGCCGTGCCAGAGGCGGCAGAGGCCCCCGCAACACTGGAGACCGCGAGTCCTTTCGTGGCTCTTCAGCCTTCCACAATCCCTGAAGGATTGCCCGACTGTGCAGCTCCGGAGCCAGTCGGGGGTCGTTTTTCGAGGCACCTAAAAGCCTGGGAAGGTATCACTCAGGACCAATGGGTGCTTCGAATTATCGCCGGAGGTTACGCCATCCCCTTTTCTCACTCCCCACCTCCGTCCAAGAAAATCCCGGACCCGCCACCCAGTCAACGGGAAATTGCAGCCTTAGAAGTCTCAAAGCTGCTTCAAAAAGGAGTCATCCAACCGGTCCCCGCAGACCAGATCGGATTAGGGACTTACTCAAGATTCTTTTTGGTGCCAAAAAAGACCGGGGACTTGAGGCCCATTTTGGATCTCAGCATTCTAAATCGTTCAGTCAAAAAGTCCAAGTTCCGAATGGTCACCTTACAATCCATTCTCCCACTGCTGGAGAAAGGTGTTTGGATGTGCTCCATAGATCTCAAGGATGCCTATTACCACATCCTGGTAGATCAGGCGTCCAGGAGACATTTGCGCTTCAGCCTAGGAGACAGTCATTTTCAGTTCCGCGCGCTGCCCTTTGGTCTCACCACAGCCCCCAGGGTGTTCACCAAATGTTTGGCAGTCATGACTGCTCACCTGAGGAGTCTAGGATTCCAGGTGTTTCCGTATCTGGACGACTGGCTCCTAACTGCCACCTCCAGGCGTCTACTATTGCAGAACCTACAAGCCACAATATCACTAGGCACTTCCCTTGGAATCCCCTTCAATTGGCCAAAGTCTGTGTTGCTGCCATCTCAACGCATAAGATTCATCGGAGTAGAGATAGACTCAAACCGAATGCGGGTCTATCTTCCTACAGAAAGGATACAAACCATACAGGCTCAAGTCCGAGCCTTGCTTCTCAGATCCAAAGCTCCAGCCAGGATGGTCCTGCAGCTATTGGGATCTATGTCGGCCACTGTTCTTCTAGTCCCCCTAGCAAGGTTGCATATGAGAATTCTCCAGTGGCTTCTTTCGACACAGTGGTCCTTTCAGGATCTCCCTCTCAGTCACCTCATATGGATCACGGAAACCTGCAAATGAGACCTTCGCTGGTGGCTGGTGCTCTCCAATCTGGATCAGGGTCGACCCTTTGTTCCACCTCCTCCTATGGCCACTTTGACTACGGACGCCTCCCAGATGGGGTGGGGGGGGGCATTCCCTGGGCAGGTCAGTCCAAGGCAAATGGCATTCAGAAGAGAGTCTTCTTCATATCAACAGTTTGGAAATGAGGGCGGTGCTTCTATCGCTACAAGCCCTCCACTATTACCTCCCTCAGGGCGTAATTGCCGTTCACTCCGACAACATGTCAGTGGTCTGGTATCTGAACAAGCAGGGAGGGACCAGATCCTACCCTCTTTGCAGAGAGGCCATGAGAGTCTGGGAATGGGCAGTGGCGACCAGACGTTTTCTGATAGCAACTCATATCCCTGGCAAATCCAACGTGATAGCCGACAGACTGAGCAGAACTATCCTCTCTCCTCACGAGTGGTCTCTGAACAATGCAGTGACAACTCAGATCTTCAGCAAATGGGGAATTCCTTGTTGCGACCTCTTCGCAACCCCGCTGAACGCGAAGTGCAGAAAGTTCTTCTCCCTCACTCCAGCTCCGGGGGAGAGTCCTATGGACGCACTAGCCCATCCTTGGCCCACCGGCTTGCTATACGCCTTCCCCCCAGTTCCCCTCCTTCCCAGAGTGATCCAAAAGGCGTCTCACTTGGGGAGCAAAATGATCTTAGTTGCTCCTTACTGGCCTCGTCAGGTATGGTTCCCCTATCTTCGGAAATATGCACTGGACGGTCCATGGTTACTGGATCAGATCCCAGACCTATTAATTCATCAGTCGGGACTACTCCACCAGTCCCTTCACACTTTGAAATTAACAGCTTGGCTCCTCCTCTTCCGACTATAGTCAGGAATCATACCTTAGACCCGGAAGTCATACATATCTTATCTTCGGCCCACAAGTCTGCCACTAAGAAATTGTATACTAGCAAATGGAAGAGATTTTCTATTTGGGCTCAACTCCGGGGTCTGGATCCCATCACTATTCCTGTATCAGAAGTCCTAAAATTTCTAACTTCCCTATTCAGTCAAGGTTCTTCAGTCTCTACCATCAAGGTCCAATTGGCAGCTATTTCCAATTTTCATGAATCTATAAACCCACCTTTAATGAGCAACAGATTGTGTAAAACCTTCATGAAAGGTGCTGCGCTTTTACGACCTCCGATTTCTCATCCTGCTCCTCCGTGGGATCTCGATGTGGTGTTACGTGCCTTAACCTCCTCCCCCTTCGAACCGGCAGCAACATGTGATCTGAAATTTCTATCTTGGAAAACTGCTTTTCTGGTCGTGATTACTTCTGCCAGAAGGGTTTCAGAGCTTCAAGCTCTATCTGTAAAACCACCGTACCTGGTTTTTCACAAAGATAGCGTATCCCTCAGGCCTAATCCATCCTTTGTCCCTAAAGTTTGTTCCAGTTTTTGCCTGCAACAGTCATTAGAACTTCCAGTTTTCTTTCCAAAGTACTCAAACAAAGCAGAATACATATTCCACACATTGGATGTCCACAGGTAATTGCGTTTTTATTTAGACAGGACCAAACAAACAAGGAAAACAGATCAATCGTTTGTGTCCTTTTCGGATAATAAATTGGGCAAAGCCGTCACAAAGGTCACTATTGCCAAATGGATCAGGGACTGTATTAGTCAAGCTTATTCCTCTTCTAATAAAGAGCTTACGACCTCTGTCAAAGCTCACTCTACAAGAGCTATGGCTACTTCAATAGCATTCCATTCTAAGCTTGCCATTAGTGACATTTGTGCTGCGGCTACGTGGTCTTCCCCGCACACTTTCATTTCCCACTACAAATTGGATGTGGCATCCCGGGGGCGAGCTTCATTTGGTTCCACAGTGCTCAGGAGTGTTTTCCAGTGAGCCACCCAGGATTTAGGTGCTAGGGATGCTGTCCCATCAGTACAGAATGTAGGCGAGATAGGATCACATAACATCTTTTAGTTATGTACTCACCATAACTTTAGATGTTTGGGATCCATCTCGCCTTCATTCCCAATAACCCACCCTCCTTCCCCCTGCCTTGGAGATCAGAAGAGATCGGATGGTCCGAATTCTATTGTTTCATCTTGAAACATCTGGCAATGTTATATAAACAACTTATGTGTGTGTGCATGAATGTGGACAAACAAGATCTGGGGGATTAGTGGTGGTGCATCCTGGGATAGAGAATAGCTCAGCCAATAAGAGGCTTCGCTCTATAGCATAGCGTGCCGAGTTGGAGCCGAGGATCGGCTCCGAGCCCATCAGTACAGAATGTAGGCGAGATGGATCCCAAACATCTAAAGTTATGGTGAGTACATAACTAAAAGTTTTTGCTTATACTTTTGAGAAATAGATGCCAAACAGTAGAGGTTAAAGGGCAGTTCCTCACAGACTGGACATACTTACACAAGACAGGAGTTGTTTGATACCCCTTAGCTGGAAACAGCTTCATCTTGCTGTCAGGATGATAGAGTTTTAATACCTTTTAGGCATTTGGTTTTTGAGAACATTTAGCAAGTATTAATGGAGGCAAAGAAACCTGCTACTAGGAAATTATATGTTACTAAATGGAAAAAGAATTCTAGTTGAGGCCAAGACAAGAACAAGGACCCATTTAAGTCTTATATTTCTCTAGTTCTATAATATGTATGCGAGTTACTATCCTCTGGCCTTTCTCATTCCTCTGTCAAGGTTCATTTGTCAGCCATATTAGCATGTCTGTCCATGGATCCCCCTTTCAATGCATTCCCATGTTAAATTGTTTTTAAAAATGGTGTTGCATATTAGGCCTCAAAAATGGGTGTCTCTTACTTGGGATCGCAACTTTGTCTTGTAAAAATTAACTGTAGCTCCATTTGAACCAGTCTTCCGGGCTAAGGTTCATAACATGGAAAACAGTTTTACTGGTTGCTGGCTCTCTTGGTGGGTCAGCTCTATTTCATTTTCCACAAAGGTAAGGTTTACTTTAGAACTAATCCTCCTTTTATGGTTAAAGTGGTATCCAAGTTTACTTTGAGCCAAGCCATCCATCTCCCCGGCTACTTTCCAGAACCGAAAAAACAAAAGGATTCTTCATAATGTAGATGTCCACAGACAACTCAGTATTATATTCACAGAACGAAAACCTTTAGAAACTCTAGTTAGTTGTACAGTTCTTATGAGGGTAAGAAAAAGGAAGTTACGTAATGTTTCCTTTTGTTATACTCACTAATACCCACTGCAACAGGCATACTCTACCGGGGTCTTGGCTTTATCAATGGCTTTTTGGAAAGTGGTGGATACAAGAAGTAATCTAGAAGAAACAACTTGATCCTCTGTGAGTATCTTTACAAAGCACTACAAGCTAGATTCCTTTTCCAGGTTTAGAGCAGGCGTTACTAGGACCATGGTTCATAGGTTGATACTAGGCTATCGGCCCTAGGGCCTATACAAGCCTAGCCATAACAATTCCCTGGATATTTTTTCCCACAATATTTACTTCCCTGGACCCCTGTCTAGCAGGGCAACCAACGTGATCCCCGGGGGTGAATTTCCTATCTCCCATCTGAGACTCCTGGACCCTCATGTTTCCACCTCCCAGTCAGTATACATTATGGTAGTCTACCCATACAGCAAAGGCTACTGCAGCAGTGATCAAATGATAAACATAGCGCAGTTGTCTAAGTAATTTACTGTCGCAGTAGATGGTCAAATGATCACTGTTGCAGTACCAAACCCTTCCCTCCATCAGCTTTATTTTGTGAATGTTTTTGTTGCTGGAGTGAGGACTTGGAATTTTACTTAACCTAGCATTGACTTCGTTCTGGGCTGTAGCCTCCTCCTCTCAGTTGGCAAGAAGCCTCTGAAGGGCTTGATTTTCTTCAGTTCTGCTTAAGCTGCCAACAGTTTGGGGGCATGCCCTTAAGCTTTTGAAGCTTGCTAGCTTTTGTGTCCTATGCAGGGGTAAAACCCATACAGTCTTCTGCAACAGTGGTAATTTGAACAACTGCTGTTATGGTAAATTTTCCATATACAGCTGTATTTTCTTTTGCTATTTTCCTGTTTTGGGTTTTTACTTTAAATCCACATTGAAATGTTAAAACATGTTTGCATTATGCTGTTCATCTTTACTTCCTGTTATTGTTCGGTGAACTGTGCTTTTAGCATGATAGATAATCATTTGCCGGCAGACTGGAATGTTGTGTGAATAGCAAGTTTAGCAGAGTTGTTACAGCATAACATTATCTCTGTTACTATTTCCCCTGATAGCAGCCCTAACAGGTCTAATGGACATAAGACAATAAGAACATATTCACATGAACTGTCCCTGATATTCAGCAGTTATAGAAAGCATAGAGACATCGTAACTTCCATATAATGATGCAACACTGTTTCATTAAGCTTTTGTTTAGCATTCTCAAAGCCATATAAGTTAATATAAGGATAATGCTTTAGTGCTAATGCAGGTAAAGATTTAACAGTGGTGAGCACAATTATCTCTGTTTTATTTTATCTTCCAGCTTGATGATGCCTGGTATTATGGCAAGAATAAGGAATTCAGAGGAAAATTTCAAAAGGAATATGCTGAAGTAATAAAAGATCACAAAACAGGTACAATAATAGTATATGATTCAGAATAAACAAGCCAAAACTGTTACATTTTAGATGTGCTTTATCAGTTGTCAATAAGTATTCCT